>NC_056691.1:79911309-80146309 GCF_018350215.1 Panthera leo
CAGTGGTTCTGAAGACCAATATGACAGCTGTAAATAATATTCAGGATATGTATGCCCTTTGACCCAGGGGTCACACTTCTGGATATACAGTCCAGCTAAAGGCTGATGCGGATTTGTAAAGGGAGACGTGTAAGGATGTTCAGCATGGTTTATGGTGGTGGAAAATCTGTCTCTAAGAAAAACTGTGGTGGAATAGACTCTGAGACACTGTGTAAGAAGCAGTGACTATTTCTTTAAGACAGAGTGTTGCGTTTACAAACTGGCGACATAGAATAGGATGTAGATAGAATAGGATGTAGACGAGGATTTGAGTGCATGTCAGGAGGAGAATGGAACTAAGAGTAGGGGTCAGCAATGCAGGGAGAAAACACGAGAGGGGTCTGCCCTGACCTCCAACGATGTGGTGTGCCAGGAAGAGAGGAGGGCGAGACGGGCTCCCTGCAGCCGAGGGAAGAAAGGATTTGGAGGCAAAGGGCTCGTTGGGGAGAGAAAGCAGGAAGTCAAGATGAGGGCTTGTGGGACTGAGTTTCCAAATTTAGTTCTCATTTTAAGCTGATGTCATGCAATTTTAATTACTTTACAATTTGCTCTGACACTTCCTTCTCCCTCACTGACATATAGTTTTTCAAATTTTCAGTGATGTTATTGTCCATTTACTTTTCCAAATACATCTTAGCCTTTTTTTTTTAATGGAATTTTAGGGGCATCTGGGTGGCTCAGTCGGTTAAGCGTCAGACTTTGGCCCAGGTCATGATCTCAAGGTTTGTGAGTTGGAGTTCTGCCTCTGTCAGCGCAGAGCCTGCTTGGGATTTTCTTTCTCTTTCTCTCTGCCCCTCCCCAGCTCACACTCTCTCTCTTTCTCTCTCAAAAATAAATAAATAAATAAATAAATAAATAAATAAATAAATAAACAAACACTTAAAAAATGGAATTCTATAAAGTATCATACTGGTATAGAAATTCCAATATATAAATATTGGAAGTATTTAATAAAATCTCCAAACTCAACTGGACAGAATTACTTGTCATCTTTACCCTATTTAGCTCTCCAGAAAGTAACAAAGCTGCTTAAATCTAAATTGTCTCAAACAATAAGGGAAAAAATCAGATGGCAAGATTGGAAAGAGACATAGACATATTATTTATTTGATCAAGATTTTTGATGGAGAGATTTATCTCCAGATAAAAGATCAATCCCATCTTGTGGCCCTGATGTCCACGCCTGGGATGTGTAAGACAGGGCCATTTTGGGCACAGGAGGCATTAAAGGTACAAAGGAAGGAAAGCCAAAGGACCCAGTGGCTCTGAGGGTTGATTTAATTGCATGAGGCCCCAAACCTCAGGATTTGTAATATCTCTACCCACAGATCCTTCACAATGGACAGGCTGGAAGAAGGTCTGTGGGAAGATAAAATTAAAGAAAAAAGTTAGCATATGCATGTAGGATGAATTTTTCTTTTTGTTACTCTGTTGAAGTCATCCTTAGTATGCTTATGATTCTCAGCTGATTTAAATGTAAACGTCTGAATTCTTTGCTTTCTCAGAGGAAATGTCTTTCTTGATGTGTAAGTAAACTTTTTTTCTCATTGCTATATGACTGAAAGAAAAGGAAAATGATTCGATGCAATAATAAGGTTAAATTTTAACCATTTACTAAGGACTATGGAAGGCTGTCTTCTTTGTTGTTGAAAAGAATTGTTAGTTGAACACATTCTAAATTTCATATATATATATTATAAATATAAGTATTTATATTTACATATTTATTTCATGTAGGTATATACTTAGGCCTTGATTAGATGCTCAAATGTTTGCAAAATTCTAACTGTGAGAAGATTCAGAATATCTTTATTGATGGGTAAAATCAGGGAAGCAGGAACAACGAGGAATGGGTTAGTTAAGTGATTAATCAGCATTTTTGTGTTTTCAAATCATGCATGTTAAATTAGTACATAGATGACTTTTTCTTAGGTGTTCTTTGGATTGATAGCTCTATAAGAAAGTATTGTAAATTATTGTGATAGATACAAAATGACTAATATATAAGAGAAATCATGCAATTATTACTATTTCAATGCTTTGCACTAAAACTAATGGAATTATTTCTCTTTGTTCTAAACACGTTCAGATTACAGTATAACACATGCTATCAAGAATGTCAATGAACTAAGAAGTGGTATTTCTGATCCCATACAATTAACATTAAAAAAATTTTTTTAATGTTTATTTTTGAGAGACAGAGTGCAGGCAGGAGAGGGGCAGAGAGAGAGGGAGACACAGAATCTGAAGCAGGCTCCAGGCTCTGCACTACCAGCACAGAGCCCGACTTGGGGCTCGAACTCACAAATTGTGAGATTGTGAGATCGTGACCTGAGCTGAAGTCGGTTGCTCAACCAACTGAGGCACCCAGGCACCCCCAGACAATTAACATTTTAAAAAACAGTGTTTCAGGTTACCTATACACTTGAATTTCTAGGGCAAAAGATAACATATAAAATACAAAATCATTTTGCCTACCATAAATACCCCTTGGGTCCAGAGTAACACCAGCATAACTTTCCTTTTTGACACCTTCTGGCTAAAAAGGCAGAAAACATTCAGTCAAGAATATAATTAAACTTAACTCCCTCAGTTAACTTGTTCCTCATTTAACTGTAACTTAATTTGTTCACTGGATTTTGGATGCCCCCTTCAAATGACAAAAGAACATAATTAAATTTATATGACCTGAATTCTTGGATCAACTTGACCACTTTCTGATTGAAAAATCATTTTTTTAAAGGTCAAATATGTTTAGATATTTACATTCATACATGCAAGGATAAGATTTTCTGGCTATTTTCATAATAGAGCAAATACCTAAATAGAAGTTATTATAAGCCAGGTAATTGATCTAAGTGCTTTGTATGTATTAGCTCATTTAACCTCAAAAAATACTCTATGAAGTAGATGATATTATTACTCCCATTTGATAGATGAGGAAAATGACACATAGAGAAATCAAGAAACTTATCCAATGTCACACCGCTTGTAAGCAGTGGAGCCAGGATTCAAACACAGAGAGCCTGTCTCCAGAGTCTGTGCATGGAAACACCATGCAAGGATGCATAGAGCATGCCTTGGACAAAATAGGTCAGTACATGTTTACTGAAGTGATTTCATGGCTTAAAACAGAAATCAGAGAATGAAGACCCAAGAAGGCCCAGTTCTGTCATTAACTAGCCATGTGACTCTTGGTGAGAATCTTAATCTTAGTAAAATAACATGAAAACACTCAACAGACTATGTGGGTAAATAGTACTTTAATAAATGATAGTTTTCTTTTTTACCCTGTTTACTCATTTGTAAATGGAAAATTTCTGTAGACTATAAATCCTAAACTGTAAATGCATGGGCTGTATCTTATCTACTGTTATATCTCCAATACCTGGCATAATGTCTGGCACATAGATTTTAAGACCTTCTGAATGTGCTAGGGGGAAAAAGCTTGAAAGGCTAGATACCAAATTGTTAAAGCTGTATATCTCTGGGTGTGGGAGGTATCAGTGATTTAATTTTCTTCTCTGTGGTTTTTCAGTATTCTATATTTTCTACAATAAGCAAGTATCATTGTTTTATTTAAATTTTAAAACACTATGTCAGACTTAAGGAAAAGTTATGATAATAGTAAAAAAAAAATCTGAGATAACCTCCCCCCCAGTTTCCCACAAATGTTACCATTTTATTACATTTACATTATTCTTCTCTGTGTTCTTTCTGAACCACTTAGTGATAAGTTGCTGACATTTTTTTCAGACTGAAAAAAGTTGGGTTTTTTTGTTGTTATTGTTCTTTTCCTTTCTTTTTAAAAATTTTAATTCCAGTGTAATCAACATACATCATTATATTAGTTCCAGGTGTACAATACAGTGATTCAACAATTCTATACATTACTCAGTGCTCATCACGGTTAAGTGTACTCTTAATTCCCTTTCTATGAAAAAAGTGTTTTTAAAAAGAATCAGAAAAAGCATATTTTTCTTACCACCACTCGTAATGTTTTTACTAAGATTTCTTTTCCAAGTGAAGTCTCCAGTGAAAAGTTGATGTTGTGGAGGCCGATTTCCAGGGGAAGCACGCTGAAGGTCACCAAATGACTGGAGGAACCTTCTACTCTCTGGGACAGACATTTGGAGGGATTTATGCCCTGGTGGCCAATGGCTTGGCTTCCGGATGTACAGATTCCCTCCACGGTAGACATTTTAACACAGAACTGAAATATCACCAGTAAACAGTTACATTAAAACACTTTATGATAAGGAAAGTATGCCTGGACCATGTTTGTCTGGATACAAACTCTCCCTGATATTTTTACAGTGTTAAATAATCCCTTAGATTCTAAGGCAGAGGAGAAATGTGTATCAAAATCCTTATACAATTTAAACTAAATCCTCAAGCAATTACTTGACACTTGGGGTCTTATAATCATAGAATTTAAATATATTTCAATGTCAGCGGCACCTGGGTGGCTCAGTTGGTTAATCTTCGTTTCGGCTTGGGTCTTGATCTCATGGCTCATGAGTTCTAGCCCCCATTGGGCTCGATGCTGACAGTGTGGAGCCTGCTTGGGATTGTCTCTCTCTCCCTCTCTCTGCTCCCCCACAGCTTGTGCTCACTGTCTCTCTTTCTCTGCCTCTGCCCCTACCCTGCTCATGCTCTCTCTCCCTCAAAATAAATAAATAAACTTAAAAAAATATTTTGATTTCAGATATCTACTTTTTTTGCATCATAGTATGAGGGTGATCAATAGAAAACATTCAAGCATAGCATATACAACATTAGGAGAGTGAAATGGAAATATGTATTCACAGAGGAATTGGTATTTAATCTGTTGGTAATTACAGTTTATTTGGGTATATTAAAATGGAATTTTATGGCATTTAGATTCTGCTATATACATTCAGAAATTTGATATAACCATTTCATTAAAATATTAATATTTAAATATTCCAAAAGTTATAGATTAGCATATTTTTTGAACTTATGATAAAAAATTTTAGAAGCTAATTCAAAATATGCCAATGGGGTACATAGCTTTCCCCTCAGCATTTAGAGAGCATGTAAGCAAAATTTTTGGAAACCGCCGAGAATGAAATTAGAGCTTTTTAAAAAATATAGTTATTATGTGGATGGAACTGGAAGGTATCATGCTAAGCAAAATTAGTCAGAGAAAGACAAATATATGACTTCACTCATATGAGGAATTTAAAATACAAAACAGATGGACATAAGAGAAAGGAAACAAAAATGATATAAAAACAGGGAAGGGGACAAAACATAAAAGACTCTTAAATATAGAGAACAAACAGGGTTACTGGAGGGGTTTGGGGAGGGGGGATGGGCTAAATGGGTAAGGGGCATTCAGGAATCTACTCCTGTAATCACTGTTGCACCATATGCTAACTAACTTGGATGTAAATTAAATAATACATAAATTTAAAAAAAATAAATAAAAACTATAGTTAGATTTTTGGACACACTGAGTTCCCATATAAAGTTTTGTGACTGTGATTTTCAAATGAAATCAGTCACCCTATTGCATAATTCTCTATTTAGCTGTGTGCGGCAAAAAGAAGAGAAATGGTGGGTCCAACCATGGTTGGAGTTTTTCAGGGAGTGTA
Source organism: Panthera leo (assembly GCF_018350215.1). Taxonomy (NCBI): domain Eukaryota; kingdom Metazoa; phylum Chordata; class Mammalia; order Carnivora; family Felidae; genus Panthera; species Panthera leo. The sequence goes on from NC_056691.1 coordinate 79,916,970, forward strand.
CCCAGGAGTGAGAGAGAATTAAGGGAATTAACATGACTTTAACTAGTGTGGTTTATTATTATAGTGGTAGTTTATGGATTCTAACCTGAACAAGGAGCGAAGTAAAGACAGCAGAGGGCTAATGGATAACAGAGGAGTGACGAAGTCAAGGGATTGGAGGTTTCAGTGATGTGCAGACCTGTAGCTACAAAGTAACGGTGCGATGTCTGAAATAACTTTCAGAGGGGACCCGGACATCTACAAAGCAAAGATGAGCATGACTGGTAAAGACAGAGAGAAGGAAAGGGCTGTTAGATGCAAGACGATGAAGAAACTCAGAATCCAGGGACATAAATGAACTGCCTGTGAAGCCCTTTCTCTGAGCCTCCACAGTATACTGATTATCTTACAGACTTGTATTCTTCTTTAAATTGGAGTTATAAGAATACATGTCTTAAGTCTGCCTTTCTTCATCCCTTCACTGAGCTGAATTTTTGTGTTTTGTGTGTGTACGTGATCATTCCATGAATAGAATTCATATAAAATCAGAGAATTCTTCCTTTTTCCATTTATCTGAACATACCATAAATACCTACTCACCTGCATACCAGACATTCTATAGTTGTAAACAGTTCCTTTCAACTGGATCTGCTCCCCTCGCACAACAGAATATGGTATATTCACTTCCAGGAAGACATCTTTGAACACCTGTGCCTTGAGAGTATCAGCAACACATATACCTTCGGTCCAAAGGGAAAGCAAAGTAGAGGCATATTAGGGAATTCCTATTAATGCCTTGTTAGTACTACTACACCTAAGAATTGCTTTCCTTCAAGGAAAAAGGAATACTGTATCATATTTTTCTGTGTACTGTCATGTCCTTGAATTTTCCACTCATTGATCTTTATTTCAATAATTGTTGGTATTAACAGAAAACTTCATTTCTCCAACAAATATTTAATTCTATTTAAGGCATGAGAATGTTTATCAAACTGAAGTGCCAAATCTCTTTTTGGATATGCATTATTGGCTCTATTTAATAGGTATAAAATTTTGATTGTGGAAACCACGATTTTAAAGAAATAAAAAATACAAACAGATGAAACCAACCCTGAAGTGATTTATAAAGTACCTCCACTAAATCACCACAAAAGGGAATTAGCCCAAGGGAAAAGTAATACATTTGCTTCTAACTCTACTCAAGCTCCCAGTCACTGAGAAAAACAAAGGAAATGGGAAATGGACATTAGCATTTATAAAATGCTCGTCAATATGGTCAGAGATATGGGCATATCCAAGTCTTTTTGTAGTATATTAAAAAGATATTTAACAAATGACACCACTGAAGTCCTGGGTGAGTTTATAAATTATAACAAAAAAACCACATTTTGCTAACAAAATCACTCCTTAAATGAGCATACAACTTAAGTTTGCTTACCACTATTTGAAATGCCAACACCTTGAATTTCCCAGGTAGTTAGAGAATCAGGTAGCACAAACTGCAATCGGCTTCTGAAAATTAATGTGTTAATATTCAAATACAGTGAAACATTGAGTAGCCCAATTTGCCCCCATTCACTAAACAGAATGTTTGCTGCCTACTACTTTAGAAGAAAGAAAAAATTCACAATAAAGCAAAATGACGTCAGGTGTTAAGGAAAAATCAAACCAGAAAAATATATTCATTAAGTCTCCTACTTGTTGCTTGTTTTTAAATATTTCACTTGTATGAGAATTCAAATTCAGAAAGATGCCTTTGAAACACCGCGAACTCAAAACATACAGAAAAAATATTTCTCGTGTGCTATGTTCTAAAATAGGGCAGAAAGGTAATGCATCTTAACGGTGCTCATAACAAAGTCAACATAACTAAGAATTTCTTTTTTTAATATATATTTAGGGAGAGAGGGCGGGGTGGGGGAGGGAGGTAGAGAGAACCCCAAACAGGCTCTGCTGTGTCAACATGGAGCCAGACTAGGGCCCCATCCTGAACCGTGCGTGACCTGAGCTGAACTCAAGAGTCAGATGCCCAACCGACTGAGCCACCCAGGGGCCCCCATAATGAAAAAATTCTGATTAAGATTAAGCTTATACGTTTATTTCTTTGATCCAACAAACAGCTGTTGTCCACCAACCTTGAGTCAGGCATAGCACTGAATACTGAATATGCAGCACTTACGAGATAAAAACCTATTCTCAAGTAGTTTATAGTCTAGTAGAAGAGACAGTTAAGTAAATACATTGTAGTTCATTGTAATAACTGTACCAATAAATCATCTAAAAAGTTCAGAGCCAGTGTGCATTGATTCAACAGATTTATTTGAGTGCCTCTAACAAGCTGGACCCTATGCCAGGTCTGGAATATAAAAGAGTAATCTGAATTTAGTCTTTGCCCTGAAAGAATCCTTCTCATGTGGGAGACAGCAGGTAAACAGGCCATTATAACACTGTATGATATAGGCAACAGGGTTGACTGGGAGGGGTAATTACCCCAGTCACTGATAGGGTGGGGGAGAGTGGTGGGAAGGCTTACCAGAGGAAGTGCTAGCCCCGGGGGAATGTCAGCTGAAATGGGTGACACTGTGGAGGAAAACTTAGAGGAGACGAGGGTAGAGACGAGGAGACCCATTTTAAGACTGATGCCAGTGTTGGGCCTTGAGGCTTGAAAAGTCGATGCTTGGAGCCCCCAAGGGACAGTGATGCTCAGGGACTCAGCACTGTTCATCACTGTTTCCAGTGCCTGGGATAGAGTAGGCGTTCCCTAAGAGTGTGTTGAAAAACAAGAAGAGAGTCTTTCTTCTTATTAATCAGTATTTATTTTCTAATACAGATATTTCAGGATGAAAATGCCTGCTTAATTCTCTCTCTGCCTCTCCTCTGTTCTCTCTCTCTCTCTCTGTCACAAAAATAAATAAATAAATAAAAATAAATAAATAAATAAATAAATAAATAAATAAATAAATAAATAAAATGGGGCACCTGGGTGGCTCAGTTAGTTAAGCATCTGACTCTTGATTTCAGCTCAGGTCCTGATCTCAGGGTTTGTGAGTTTGAGCCCCGTGTCAGGCTCTGCACTGTCAGCATGGAGCCTGCTTGGGATTCTCTCTCTCCTTCACTATCTGTCTCTTCCCTGCTCTCTCCCTGCCCACCCCCCCCCCAAAAAAAAAAGATGAGGGAGAAGAAGAAGAAAAAGAAGAAAGAAAGAACAGAAAAGAAAAGACAAGACAAGATGATGGCTGCTCACTGCAGCATATAGCACACATTTGAGCAAAGGCTTACTGAAGCGGGATGAAATTAAATAGAATAGTACCCTTCCTTACCAAGAGTTAATTTTGTCCTGGAAGTAATGACTAGAGCAAAGCACACATTAAAAAAAAAAAAAAAAAAAAAGGTAAAGCAAATAAAACAAAATTTAACCAAATGGTAATATTGCCTTAACTCTTAAATAAACTATTGGGAAATGGGTAGTTTCCAGATTTATGGCCATAATATTTGCATTTTCCCACATTTTTCAGAGGAAAGTCAAAGAAGTATAATACCTTCTGGGGACATGATGAACTTCCCATAACCAGCTTTCTGGAAAATAGCTCCTTATTTCTGGCTTGCTCACTGGTAACAGGGTCTTTATATCTGGGGGGAAAAAGTATATGTGATTATGAAAAAACAACACGCATTTTATTTAGAGCCAAATTTTAAAACGTGGACAGACATTAATCTATAACTTAAATATTTTCTGAAAGGTCAATGAAACATTTTGTTTAGTGATTTTCAAATAGAGCTTTATTAATTTTTTTTAATGCTTATTTATTTTTGAGAGAGAGAGAGAGAGAGAGAGAGAGACAGAAAGCAAGCGGGGAAGGGACAGAGAAAGAGGGAGACACAGAATCTGAAGCAGGCCCCAGGCTCTGAGCTGTCAGCCCAGAGCCCAACACAGGGCTTGAACCCACAAACCGTGAGATCATGACCTGAGCCAGTCAGACGCTTAACCAAGTGAGCCACCCAGGTGCCCCCCAAAATAGAACTTTATTTATTTTTAAATAAAGTTCATTCATTCATTTTGAGAAAGAGAGGGTGCAAGCAGGGTAGGCACAGAGAGAGAGAGGAGAGAGAGAATCCCAAGCAGGCTCTGCACTGTCAGCACAGAGCCCAATGCAAGGCTTGAACGCATGAACCGTGAGATCGTCACCTGAGCTGAAGTTGGACGTTTAATGGGCTGAGCCATCCAGGCGCCCCACAAAATAGAACTTTAAAGGTCTTGGAATTTCTCCACTAATAGTACTGAGAGAACAAATAAAGCACAAAAATATCTTCAATGATTTGTTTCTTAAATTGCTAAATGTTTAGTGTTCCTGAGATTATAGAAGATACTCATCAATCTATAAAGTTATTTGCATTTTTTCTATTACAGTAATTATGTTTATATTATAAAATAAAGAAGGTTTACCTAAGGGAAATTTATTTCTACTTCCCTTAATAAAATGGACAGAATTTCTGCTTCTGTCCAAGATGCACTGATAAGAGTTACTCTTTTGCCTTAAAAAAAAAAATCAAGAAAGAAAAAAACCCCAGGAACTAAAAACACCAGGCACGTTATATAAAACAACAGTTTTCAGACATTAGAGCATAAGTGACCCAGGGCCATGATTCCTGAGAGAAGGGACACTGGTTTGTTGAACCCTGAAATTGTCCAGGTTTACTGTCTGCAGGCAGTTTTCAGGCTGCAGAACAGGGAAAGAAACCCATGTAGACCTTTGCAGAGTTGCAAAACCCGTAGGAGTTTTGGGAGGCCAACCTATCTAGAATGAGGGGCAGAGCGGAGCACCAGAGAGGTGGGGTGGATTGGGGGCAATAGCAGAAACTCAGTTCCATGCAGTGGAAGCCAAACCAGATGATTACAGTTGAAAAACCGGACAATGAAAAATATATGTACTAGGTGGCTTGTGAAAATGCTCCTTGAAATAAGCAAACATCTGAAAACAACCTAAATATATCTAATAACATGGTTTTTAAGAAATGACCACAAAAATTTACGTTTGCAGAAATATATCCATTCGGATGGACGCTGTTTAAGACACACTGTTAAGAGAAACAGATTCTGAAAACAGGAGCTGTCATTCTGCTTTTGTTCCTTTTGTTTTGATTAGATATAGATGCAATGAAAGTCCTGAAAGTTCTGGAAACATATCAATGAGAGTTTTCTAAATCCTGAAAATATATTTTATTGAAATGGAAGATTTAATCTTTTGTGTAAGTACACTTAACCTCATGCTAGGTTTAGAAATTGTTTGCTATATTTGGTCAACATAGGCATCAACAAAATTTTTAATGGTTGTAATATCACAGAACCCTAGAATTCTAGAACTCAAAGGCATGTTGGAGATCATCTAAGCCTACACTTCTTGCTTTAAAAATGAGGAGGTTGAGGCTCAGAGGAGATACATAATGATTCAAGTTTATAGAAAGAGCTGGCCTTACACTTGCCCTTGGGTCTTGACTGTGGCCCCGTGCGCTCTGTTCTCTACTACATATGCCTCCTTTGATTCCCAAAAACAATAACTGATTTTCTTCTAATGGGCATTTTTTTTCCTAATTTCAATTAAAAATTTTGTTCTTTTTTTATGTTTATTTATTTTTGAGAGAGAGGGAGAGAGAGAGAGAGAGAGAGAGCATGAGCAGGGGAGGGGCAGAGAGAGAGAGAGAGAGAGCATGAGCAGGGGAGGGGCAGAGAGAGAGAGAGAGAGAGAGCATGAGCAGGGGAGGGGTTAGAGAGAGAGGGAGACCCAGAATCTGAAACACGCTCCAGGCTCCCAGATGTCAGCACAGAGCCCAACGTGGGGCTCAAACTCATGAACTGTGAGATAGTGACTTGAGCCAAAGTTGGCCGCTTAACTGACTGAGCCACCCAGGAGCCCCAGTCTAATTTCAATTTTAAATAGAACATGAAAACTGTCCTTTTTTAGCAGAACAGGATCACACAAAATTCCCCATACTGAGCAGAATTCTGATAGAAAATGTCAAACTCACGCAGCCTTCCCAGCCGGATGTTTTTACTAAGATCCTCATCACGGTGCTGCTTTGCTATAAGACAACATTCCTTGAAGATCCTGATGCATCTGGGACCTAGTGTAATGCGGGCAGCACGCTGCTCACAGTCCTCATCGTCGTTACGGTAGGCTCCGTCGAGGCAACATTTCTTGAATAGTGTGTATTTGTATTTAGCAACTGAAATAGTAATGATGCAAATGTCCTTGATTATGCACAGAGTCGTAGCACCCCAGGTTCAGAAAGGATCCTGAGGGGTCCTTGGGTCTACGGCCACATGACCCTGCCCCCATCCCCGGACCCGTAGCAACAGCCAAGGCTAGGTGAGTGACCCCCCACACTCAGCTGGGTACTCCAGGAATGGGGAGAATGTGGTCTCACAAGGCAGATCATTCTCATTCATATTAAATGTTTAAAGAGCTTCTTGCAATTAAGCTAAATACTGACTTTTGACACTGGCACCTTGGGTTCAGCACCCTTTGAGTGAAATAAGTTAATGGAGAAGCCTTCAAATATTTGAAGATGGCTATCAGCACTGTATAAGTGCTTCCTTCTTTAAGCCACATATCCTGCTTTTTAAAACTTTTCTTATAGGATGTGGTTTGTGGAACTCCACTGGTGGCATCGTAAGAGCTAATATTTAAAAAAATATTTTTAACGAATATAAATTTGAATGTATAAAAATGAATATGAATAAAAAATTTTTAATGTTTATTTATTTTTGAGAGAGAGAGACAGAGCATGAGGTGGGGGGGTGGCAGTGCAGAGGGAGAGGGAGACACAGAATCTGAAGCAGGCTCCAGGCTCTGAGCTGTCAGCATAGAGCTCGCCTTGGGGCTTGAACTCACCAACCATGAGATCATGACCTGAGCCGAAGTTGGACACTTAGCCAACTGAGCCACACAGGCATCCCAATAAGTGCTCATATTTTATCATAAGTGCCCAAACTACTCAGTGTCTTTCATATTGTTAGAACTTAGAACTAGGGTTGGAATTAAAATAACTCCTATATAGATGGAAGGAATTCTTATCTTACTCTAAGCATGATTATTAGTTGAACTCTGGCCACTGACTTTCAGTTCAACATTCTTCCTCTTTTAATATCACCAGTGATCATATTTCCATTTAAATAATTGTTCAAAAATAATTTCTGTTAGACTGATTTCCCAAAGAATAATCCAAAATACTATCAGCTGTTAAATACACGGAATAGAAGAAATAGGTTTCTAGGTACACTCCAAAGTTAATCGAATCATGATTTTGGTCAGAAGAAAATGGAAGAATATAATTTTAATTGCCAAATGAAGTCTATGCAGAGGAAATATTTGTAACAAGTAAAAAGTTAACCTTTTAACTTTAGAGATAGAAATAATACTTATTTTCCTCAGACTGAGGTTATGCCAAATGAAGTTGTAGAGTTATTTGGATTAATATTTCTGAGAGAGGTAAGCTAAGACATCTGTACATATCTTTCTTTTCATCCATTCCATTTGGATTAGGAATAATTAGATAATGGTTCGTTCTCTCCAGCTTTTGAATAATAGGATCATAACCTTTTTATAATTGCATAAAACTTTTAGAGTACCTTTCTCCTCTATTTTCTTTTCCAGCATTCTCTTTGGCCTGAGAATTTCTTTGCAGGGCTTATCTGTTAAAGGAAGAAGGAGAAGGAGAAGGAGAAGGAGAAGGAGAAGGAGAAGGAGAAGGAGAAGGAGAAGGAGAAGGAGAAGGAGAAGGAGGAGAAGAAGGAGGAGAAGGAGAAGGAGAAGAAGAAAAAGAACAAGAAGAGGAAGAAAAAGAAGAAGACAAGAAGAAGAAGACAAGAAGAAGAAGAAGAAGAAGAAGAAGAAGAAGAAGAAAAGAAGAAGAAGAGAAGAAGAAGAAGAAGAAGAAGAAGAAGAAGAAGAAGAAGAGGAGGAGGAGGAAGAAGAAGAAGGAAAAGGAGAAGGAGGAGGAGGAGAAGGAGGAGGGGAAGAAGAAGAAGGAAAAAAGAGTTAAAATGACAAAAAAGAAAATTCCATGAAATTATTTAAGTACTTAAAACATTCATAAGTCATTCATGTATTCCACAAATTCTGAGAGCCTGTGTTTGACTAGGCACCATGCACAACACATCTTAACATTTATCTTACCTTAGAGGAGCTCATGATCTAGTGTCCTCTAGTTTGACTTGTTTGATCCAAGTTTGGCTTTGAATCCTGCAACCTCTTTGACCCACTGATTACAGAGAAATAGCTAAGCATTTAAAGTGAGCAAAGTTTTTGTTGGGTATGCTACTTTTATCATTTGCTCTTTGTGCTCTGTTATTATGAATAACAGGTCAAATATAATTATGAACAGTTTTATAGCCACAGAAAGAATATGATTAAGATGTGGTCCTTGTCCTTCAAGAGCTCACAGTGCATTGGCTGAGGCAAAATACATAACGAAATGGAAGAATATTCAGTGATGCCCTGCTACTGTGTTACTTATAAATAGAGCTAGTCGCCACAGTATTCTCTCTGTGAAAGGAGGAGGGAATGATCAATTCTGTATGGGGAAGAAACCTTATTGAGGAGGGGATTCTTTTATCGGCTTCTCCAGGCTAATACAAGGGAAAGCAGTCCTGATGGGGAAAGGCCTAAAGGTATAAAATAAAATAGCAGAGAGCCACCCCTAGAACTACACTTGGGTCTGCACAGCTTAAACCTCAGGTAAGATAGAGCAAGACAAAAGATAACTGGAGAGAGCTGGGGAGAAGACTGTGGAAGATCCCTGAGGACTACACTAAAGATTTTGTACTTTATCTTGATGGCCAGTAAAACATTTTGTACTGGGGCGTTACGTAGTCATGTCTCTCTAAGATGAGCATAGAGAATTTGTGGAAGACAATTACAAAAACGGTATCAATGTAAATTGATCAATGTAAATTTCAGTAACCATTTTGAAGAATAAACCAAAAAAAAAAAAAAAGCTGAACATTTTACCATCTTCTCGGGTGTCATCTACATTTGCGTTGGTGAGAAAGAGGAGTCCAGCCAGATGGAATACATCTGCATTGTTGCGGCCACCACCTGCCCCACAGCCCAGGTCGCTCGTCTCTAAGACTTGAAATACCTGTCCAGAGGTGGTTAGCTAATTTAATAATTCTTAGGAATTAACTCAAGGCAAAATGTGGAGTCTACTTAGATGTATAAATTATTTCCCCGAAGAATTACAGGTACTGGTTGTCACATGGGTAGAACAAATCAGGCCATCGTTCATCTGTCAAACGGCCAAAGACCAGATTTCCCAACTTCATTATTTTAGTGTGTCCTTTTATATTTATAAATACACACACATTCAATATTAAAACAAGAACTAAGTTTTACACTTTGGTGAGAAGATTCTTAGGAACTAACCCATGGTGTGTTGGACATAGAACGAATGCTGTGGTCAATATAAGATCCAAACAAACAAACAAATAAATAAATGCATGAATGACTAAATTAACAGACAAATTAATTTTTAAGTTGCTAAAAAGAAATGAGCACAACCTCTTATGTTTAGAGGAAGAAGGCTCTAGGTTCTAAGTGGGTGAGAACTTGTTTGGGGAAGCTTATTCCAGTTTTAATTTTGATCCCAAATGTTTTTTTTTTTTTTTTTCTTTTCTGAATGGTTTTAACTGTATAGTTATCTTTCTTTTTTGTTCAAAGAAATTCAAGCCTACAAAACAGTTAGCAGGGCATAGGGGAGATAAATGGGAACTTAGGGGAAGTGAATAATTCTCACATTCTTTTGTTCCAGATTTTAATGAGAGTAAAAAAGAAAACAAAAAACAGAAAAGTCTCCATAGGCTGCCTATCCAGTCTTCCATTATGCTGCCACTTTATAAAGCCCCCTGCCCCCAGGTTCAATCTCAAAATCGTCCAAATTGATGGCACTTTTGTCCCAGGAATATAATTGCCATTATGGTCATATGCTACACTTGGAAAAACAAAAAAGGATGAATCAATGTTTTAGAGACTAACACGAGGATAGCTTACCTTCCTAAGAGCCATTGTTTTGAGTATATTTACAGAAGAGCAGATCCAGTCTTCCCTAATTCTTCCCCACAACCTACCCTTGGGGCCACACTTTGTGAAGCATTATGCAGAGCCACCCCAAGACCCAGCAACCAAGGCCATGCACCACTTAACTCTTTCCAGAGGTTTCTTGGCTCTTCTCTGGACTCCATATATAGCACTGTCCACTGCTGATAAAGCCACCCAGGAATTTGACTCAGTTGCCATATTAAGAGATACATGTTGGCTTGGAGAATATGATGCATCTGCACTTGGAGACAGATGAACCTAAAAGATCATTTGAAAAAGAAAAGACAAGGTTATTTGCATGAGACAAAACTTCACAAGTAGTTATATTTATAGTCTCCTTTATTCAGAAGAAAATTTGATTGTGACTCATAATTTGTGGCTTACCTGGAGCTGATTGCCACACTTTTCTTCGATATTTAACCAGACTGAATCAGACACCAACTCTGCTGTCTGCTCTCCTGTGACGATGTAATAGACCAGGAGACGGGCTGAAGGAACCATGTTTTGTGTCACTGGAATGTTTATGTTTTGATAGGATGAATCTGGAAGTTTCTCTCTTGTGCCAAAGTGGACAATTTTGCCCTTAGATAAAATCTAAAAATAAACAGCAGTAGTGACCATGTTAAAAAACAAAAGTTTTGCTTTCAGTATGGAGCTTGGAGACGGAGTAGAAAGTATGTTAAAGAGAAAGAAAGGTTCCTGGTTAACAGGAACCAGGAAAGGTCAGGAACCTTTCCGTTTACTTAATTCTTTTCTTTCTCACAAGTCAGTTGGATAGGAATATTACGCGCACTGTGTAGATAGATAAAGGGACTGGGGCTTGGGAATTAACTAAATGTCATACTGATTTTAGCTCAAAATCACATAACTAGGAAATCAGAGAGCTAAGAGTTGATCCCAAATCTATTTAAAGTCATCATGCTGTCACTAAAATCTCTTTTGTTTTATTGATTGAAACAAAATAGATGCATGAATAGAGTGCATCTTATTTGGGAATTAAGGTTTTTTTTTAATTAAAACATTTTTTCTTTTAATGTTTATTTATTTTTGGGAAAAAGAGAGAGACAGTGCAAGTAGGGGAGGGGCAAAGAGAGGGAGGGAGACAGAATTTGAAACAGGCACCAGGCTCTGAGCTATCAACACAGAGCCTGATGCTGGGCTGGAACTCGGGAACGGTGAGATCATGACCTAGGCCGAAGTTGGATGCTTAACCAACTGAGCCACTCAGGCGCCCTTTTTTAAAAATTTTTTAATGTTATTTATTTTTGAGAGAGAGAGACAGAGTACAAGCAGCGGAGGGGCAGAGAGAGGGGGAAACACAGAATCCCAAGCAGACTCCAAGCTCTGAGCTGTCAGCACAGAGCCTGATGCGGGGTCCAAACCCATAAGCCGTGAGATCATGACCTGAGCCAAAGTCGAAGCCTTAATCAACTGAACCACCCAGGTACCCCTGGGAATTAAGTTTTAAAGCCAGAGATTAGGTTCTGTATTGGAGACATATGGTTAAAAAACAAGTTACAAACCACATGAACCCAAAATGTCCTCAAACTTAAATTGTCCTCAAACTTAAATAGACTGCATATGTGGTTTTGGTACATAGTTCCTAAACAGGTCCCATAATTCTTCATCCATCAATATGATCTGTGTTCCTCATTTATTTTTTTAAACTTCTTTCTCAAAAATGTTGAAAAAGCTATCACCACCTGTTTGGCCTGGCCACTGGAATAATTCATTCCATTTCTTTGGCAATGTCAGGAAGCCCTTAAGATTTCCCCCACCTTCTGTCCTAGGTTTCACCTATAGGCTTGATTGGCCACCTTTGTTTAATATAAGGGATGTAATAGGGATGTTGCTAAAGGGTAGAATTGTGGTAGATATCATATGACTCAACTCTTAAGAGCAGGATTTGAGTCTCCCTTTTATGCCAATGAAATGCACATATTTGAAATAGGTTTAGGCCTGTAATCTTTGGCCATGAAATAGAGCAGAGGTAATGTGAAAATTTAATCAGTCTCTGTGGAGTAATCAGGCTCTCTTAGGCAAAGGGCGTATCAGATAAGGAGTCAGAGGTTCCCAGTTCAAATAAAAAAAATATTCCTCTTTCAAGCTGAGTGACCATGGTGAGCGTTTTAACCTCTCTGTTCCTCAGTTTCCTCCTCTGGGAAATGGTCATGAAAATCATGACCCATCTCAAAGGTTTTTGAAAAAACTGATTATCAAATTGAATTATGTCCTTGAAAGTACCTTGTACAAACAAATATAAGGGGTCATTCTAATGTTCCTCTGTAAGCAAAGAGAAATGTTCAAGGTGGGGGAATAGATAGTTTTAAATCTATCATTCCTGTACTTACCAAGTAATTATAGTGAGATATTTTGTTAATATATGGACTTCTGGGGGTAACAATAATATTCAGATATTCTCCCACAAGCAAAGGTTTATAGTTTCCAGTCCAGTCAATATAAAGGTAACTTTGGCTGAGAGATGAATATGCTATTGCTTGGTAAACTTTGCCAGCTTGATTTTCTTCCGGAAGAGCTGGGTCATCAGTCTTGACCTGAAAAGGGAAATTTCAAAAAAGACATGTGGACTGTGATGAAATATTTTTTATGAAACATACCTTGTAAATTTCTTTCTTTGCTTTATAAATTTCTAACTTTCACAACACCAGATGCTAAAGAGGAAAAAAAAAAAAACCTCCACTACTCCAATGTTTGTACAGCTGTGATATCAAGTAACTTTACAAAGACTATGGACAATAATTGGAATAATATGGGGTTATGAGCTATGGTGGGAAAGTCTGGTGAAGAGGAGAGGCAAAGATGCTTCTGGAACAAATATTGGCACCTTTCCTGAAATGTCATGGAAAGTTGGGGACTCCTCTTCCCATGGGTTAGCAGGGATTGGGGGTAAGAGAAGGGTGGTAAGAGGAGGCCTTGAGGACTGGGGACAGGAGTGAACATTGCACAGACTTTCTGGTCCAGTTTCATTGTAAAGGAGCAGCACGGAAGTGTACTTATAAATATGGAATGGGGCAGAAATGATATCATGGCTAATAACCCCTTTGATAGCAAAGGGGTTATTAGCTCACACTCTGGAGTGAGCTATGCATTGGTTTGCATCCCAGAGCCACCATTTATTAACTCTGGATAAGTTAATCACAAGAGAGGTTAGAAGCCTATATTTCCACAGCTGCAAAATGGCAAAAATAATATTCTCTAATTCATAGAGCTGACTAACTGGGTATTAAATGTGTTCAACAGAAAGCTCTTAGCATTTCCTAAGTGCTTAGTAGATGATAGTGAATGTATGCATGTCACTGTCATTAATGTGCATTAACTAATCATTTATGGGGCGGTGGGGAGGGGGGCGGATTGGGAACTTATACATTAGTTGCTGAGAGAGAAACCTGTTAACTGAGCTCTAAAGTAGAGTGGCTCATGAAGCTAGGAAAAAGGGAGACTTCCATGTGTGACTCCTTTGTGTCCCTGAAAAAAGATAAGAAGTGGGGGTGAGGGAGAGAATGTTTCTACCACTGACTTCCACTGCTATACTTATTCCGAAGCTATACCTATCCTAATAAAGTCTTGCTAATGTAAGAGAAAATCATTAATTCCCAAATAGAAAATGATAGATTTATCTTCCTCAAGAACCAGGCAATGGATTAGCATATTGCCTCTGGTGCCTTCCCCCCACCCCCCCCCTTTGAATGCAAAATTGCGGATCTGTTCTCTGGACTCATGTTTAAAATCTGCTGCATCTGTTCTGCACACTAGCCAAAACACACAGTCAAAAAGCACACATTGTCCCAGAAAGTCCAACAGGAGAATTCAGCTCACGTTAAACTCCAACATCCTTGCTCCAGATGGAAGATTAACCATAAACGAAGCTACTCCATCACTGGAACGTGTTACACTTTTCTTCGACTCCAAGTTAGACATCTCTTGGTTTACATCGACCGTTTGTGCGCTCAGGGTCACCGGGACCCCTCCTACCAATTGGTCAAATGAATCCTTAACCTGCACCTGTTTGCCAGAACAGTCCAGATCCATTTCAGCAGCTCATCACTTTTTTTTTTTTTAAAGCGGAACAATTCTGAAATAATTTTTCTTCTTCCCCACCAAAGTATAAATTATTCACATTTAACTCAGTAGAGAGAGGCATGGCCTTAGATTATAGAACGGCCTAATTCTATTTAGATACTTTAAGCACATACAAAACTTGCTTTAGCTTGGTAAATCTTTCTCTCTTAAAAGCCAGTGACCCACAGTGAATATTAAGTAACACATTTTAATTATACTAAAGTTGAGTTTTAATAGCAACACATTTCCAAAGAACAAAAAGGTAAAACACTCTGTTCTAGCTTTCTAAGTTAAGAACAGGGAACAAAAATTTTCATCTTAAAAATGATTATTTTTTTATATTATAAATTATAACATGTACTGTATATAGTGAAATATAAAATACTAAATAAAATATAATTAGAAAGTCAAATGAACACATTAACGCTATACTACCAATATTTTAAAAAGGAAAAGTAGAGGGAGGAGAGAAAATAGTAAAAAGGAAGGAGGAAGCAAAGAGAGAGAGAGAGAGAGAAAGAGAGAAACAGAGAAGCAAGAACAGAAAGAGCCAAAATGGAAAGCATGGCGAATAACACAGAGAGAGGTGAGACAGGTGTATGCAAAGACCACAGGGGCAGACTGAAAAGCACAGAAATGCAAACTCAGATAAGACACATGGGAAGTAGAAAATGGGGAGAGAAAGGGGTTTTATTTTCAAGGAGTGATATTTCTGTTTTAAGGCTTTTGAAGAACATGCCACCAAATAATTTTAAATGTTAGCATTATTTTTACTTTTTAAAAATTTTTACTTTTTATTTATTTTTGGGAGAGAGAGAGAGAGAGAGAGAGAGAGGACGGACATGAGCAGGGGAGGAGCAGAGAGAGGAAGACACAGAATGTGAAGCAGGCTCCAGGTTCCAGGCTCTGAGCTGTCAATACAGAGCCTGGCGTGGGTTTTGAACTCAGGGACTCTGATGAGATCATGACCTGAGGTAAAGTCAAACGCTGAGTCACCCAGGCGCCCCAAACGTTGGCATTTTTTTTTAACTATAAACTTACGGTGTTTTATTTACATATAACTTAATGTAATGCTTTTTAAGGGAATGCCTAGCACAGGCTACCTGACTACTTGCTAAATACCGGCACTTGCCCTACAGGCTGAAATCACTCTGAGGCTGAAGCTGGCCAGCAGTTTCCCACCTCCTTTTGCATCTTAAGGAGCAGGTTTTACAAATGAATTCCCTCTGTGATTCCCTTCTCCAGCTTCCCTCCCCTGTTTGCCATCCCCATGCTCTCTGTAAACAGAAAAAGAGAACCATATTCAGCAATCTTCCCTCCTTCATCTACCTTGATAGAATACGGAATCCCGGGCTTCATGAAAAGAGGAGTAGCAACCAAATTCAGTTTGTAGGGAGAGAGGACATATTTGATGCCAGGAATTTCTGCCTCTTCAGAAAATCCACCTAAAGAAATGACATGCATCACGTTGACCTTTTTTAAGAATATGCCAATCCTTACGGGGATCTGTTTGACCTGTATATGTCTCCACAGACTTATTCACTTACTTGCTCCATTCCTGCACTCATTCATTTATCAGTAGTCTTGGTTCAAAGGGGGTAGTGCAGAGAAAAGTTTAGACCTCAGGTGTTTTCCAAAGCCTTATATCCAAGGCTTGTGCAAGGAGAGCTACAGGGTTGGACTGGGGAGGAAGGTGAGGAAGGGCCACCACTTTTTCTCAGTGGCCTGAGTTTCAGTTGAATATGTACAAGGGATTATGGAGAGAGGGAAAGGACTAGGCACTGAGCTTTGCAGGGATTCACCTGTAGAGCACAGGGATATGGAGAGATATGGAGAGGAAAACAGAAAAAGAGTGCCTGAGGTAGAGGGAGCCCTGAGAGTCCACTGGCAGGGGCCCAATAACATACAAAGCTCCAGTATCCCCAAAGTCCTTTCCAATATTACATCCGTAACACCCATATGCATATCCTATACTTCGGCCAACTGGATAATCAGCCAGATAATCTCAAAGATCAAGTCTTGCCTGCTACCTGTGGTATGTCCTCTCTATGGATGGTGTCCCACTTCTCCCCATCTACCATCCCTGCCTCAAAACCCTACTTATCCTCAAGACTGATTACATTCAGGGTGCTATACTTGGTTGCTCAGCAATCATCTAGGAGCTCACCTACCTCTGAAGGTCAGTAGCATTAAGTACTTTGCCTAGAGGGCAAATAGAATTCCTGCTTATAACAGAATTCTTCGTTTACCTGTCTTACAGCCGATGCTAGTTTGTAAGCCACTTGAATGCTGGGATTACACACATTCATATTTGTAAGCCTGTATGTTTAGCAACACTCTTTGAATATCTCATAAATGTAGCTTAAACTGAATTTATTTGAAATAAATTGAGAAAAAATAAAAGTAAAAAACAAACATTAAAATAATGTCGAAAGTAATATCCTGGGCAAGGAGTATCATTCTCCAACATCTATCAACCATTTGATAAATACAAGGTACTCAATAACTGGATAATTATCGCCATTCTTCATTCTACTACCCTTCAAGGACAAATACAAAGAGGCGGAAGGGGCCTTGGGGACCATGTGGTCTAACTCTCATTTCACCACAAAAAGGAGAGGCTAGTGTGGTTACATAACTTGTTCAAGTTAGTTTGGAGGTTTAATACAAACCTGAAAATATAAAGAACATCAGTAATCAAGACGCCAGAAGTAAGACAAATTGACCGAATTTGGAGTAATATTTAACGACTATTACAAACCACTGGAGTCGGGGTTGAGAGCACAAAATACTTTTAAGGATGCTAGGAAAGTAATAAGTAGAAAGAAGGAGGAGGAGGAGGAAAAGGAGAAGAGGGAGCAGGAGAGGAAGAGGGAGGGAGGGAGGAGAAAAGAAGATAGAGGGGAAGGGGGAGGAGGGGGCTAATACCTTATATGGTATTCACTAGCTGACAGGTATTATTTTACGTGCTTTGCATATATTGACTCTCTGATCCTCACCACAACCCTATATGTATGCTATTATTGTACCCATTTTAAAACCATTATCTCTGATTTTAGATAGAATTCCTGAATATTACAGCTGAGAGGGGCTTTAGGTGGTATATTCGTTGTACGGATAAGGAGACTAAATGATAATGCAGTATCTTCCATTTGCATAGCATTTTATCACACATTTGTACATACCTAATGTCATTTAGATTTGTATTCTTACCAGGTGAGAACATTGGGGTGCTACATGTTCAAGTCACATAGCCTGCTAGGCTACTCAAGATGTCAACTGGGCAGTGCTATCCCATTTTTGCACATGGGGTGATAGAGACCCAATGATAGAGTGGCAGAGCTCTACTCTAATCTGTTTTTAATGATATGAAAAGGAATATTTAGCTATGGAAGAAAATAAAATATGAAAGAATTTTAGAAATTATTTATACTTTTAATATGCTGTCTAAATATTATTCAAGGAAAAAAAAAACTTACCTGTAGACTCTATGACTGTGACACCAATATAAAGGTACTTGTTGTTTAAATCTTCCAGACTTTCATAGGACAGTTCCTTGGTTGCCATTTTAGAGTTAAATGTGACTTGAGCAATTCCATTGATCAACTTTTTGAAAAGGGAAAATGAAAGAGGTATTTCAGAGAAGAAAGAGGTATTTTAGAGAAAATGAAAGAGGTATTTTCAGAAAGAGGTATTTCGGTTTGTTGGGGCACCTGGGTGGCTCAGTCAGTTAAGCGTCCGACATCAGAGAAGGGAAAAATTAACAAAATCTGCCTTTATTACCTTCTAAATAGAAGGCAACTATCAGAGGAGTAGTTTATTGTCACCAGTAGAGTCAATGATTGAGTCTACAGTTGAGCCCAGAATACTATTTTCTAACTTAGTTTGGGTAGATGTATAGGAAGAGTCTTAAACACTATATGGTTCAACAAGGTTGGTTGTTGTTGGTTTTTTGTTTTTTATACTAGCTGACACAGATTCCTTCTTCTAATCTTTGAGTTGTCACCCATGTTTCTGGGCCTGCTTTTAGTTCACTTTTGCTCCTGAGAGTTTGTTGGGTTCTATGATATTTAATTTGGACTTCACTGCGTACACATGGAAACACTAACTTAAAAACACCCAATGGGTAAAGGGACATAGAGTTAAGTCATATCGTATTATTTAATTATTAACCACAACAGTGAAATAGATGTTGCCTTATTTTTCTTCTAAAATCCAGTAGCTTGAGGCCAGGGACTTTTGTCTTATTTACCTTCAAATCTCAGTGTCCAGCATAAAATCTTACATTAAAAAGAGGTGTCTGATTTATAACTTGAATAAATAGAACTCTTTGGAAAACTATAGGCTAAATACAAACCACAAGATGATACAAACCACAAGAATATACAAGAATCAGTAGAATGTATACAAGAATATACAAGAATCAGTAGAATGACATGAGCCCTTATCATCTGAGGTATAGTGTCAAGAACACTGAACAAGGGATAAGGGGACCAGGGCTCTAGTCTGAGCTCCGGCAACCACTAGCCCTTGACCATGAACAAATAACTTCCCAATGAGTTCATTCACTCAGAAATATTCATAGAGCACCTGTCATTTGCCAGGAACCAGGTTGGCTCTGGGCATATAATGGGAACAATTCAGACCCACAAAGGGTTCAGTGTAGAGGATGAGAGAGAAGCAAGTAAACCATTGCAGTAAAGAAGGGCTTCTCAGTCTCAGCCCTGTTGACATTTTGGACAGGATAA
The DNA here is from genome assembly GCF_018350215.1 of Panthera leo. Lineage (NCBI taxonomy): Eukaryota > Metazoa > Chordata > Mammalia > Carnivora > Felidae > Panthera > Panthera leo. The sequence goes on from NC_056691.1 coordinate 79,935,871, forward strand.
CTTGTTGTTAGGGCTGCTCTGCACATTGTGGGAATTTGGCAACATGCTGGCCTCTACTCACTAAACACCAGTAGTACCCCCCTCCTTCCCAGCTGTGACAACCACAAATGTTTTCTGGACATTGCCAAATGTGCCCTTGGGGGTAAACGATGTCTCTGGTTGAGAACACTGTAATAAAGTACAAAACGTACTCCAGTAAGGGAGGCTCGAGAGCTGGCAGGGGCAGCCAACCTAATTTACGGGAGTCAGGGAAGACTTCTCAGAGAAAGGGTGTTAACACTGAGACTTAAAGAGTAGGAAGGGATTAGCCAGGCCACAAAGAGGCAGAAGCCACAAAGGGACAGAGCATTCCCAGGCAGGAGCGGCACTGCAAACACCTGGAGGCAAGAGAGACTAGTGAGAGTTCCAGGAACTAGTGACCCGAATAGGAGAGAGGGAAAGGGGAAAGAGCAGGAGACAGGCTGGTGAGGGAGGCTGATGTCACGCAAAGTGGACTTCATCCTGAGGCTCAGGAGAAGCCAAGAGAGCATTTTAGCTTCGACTTGCACACCTGTGTAAAATGGGGGGTTGGACTCGATGATTTGGAAGTGACTTTTCTCCAGCCTTTGTGATGCATCTTTAGGTACAAGTGAACGCACGTGTCTTAACATCTTACCATTGTGTTTTGCATGGCTTCTTGCATCATTTCTTTTTGATCATCTTTTAAGTCGTCTCTTATTCCGAAAGTGACATAAACTTCAGCCTCATTGACGACTTTATTATAAAAATATCTGCCAAACAATAATGCCATAGAATTGTTTTGCTAACATGGTTACAATAATAAAATTCAGATCAAATGTAACAACTCGAAATTACATAAAGCACTCGATACACTTTTTTTTTTTTTTTTTTTCAACGTTTTTTATTTATTTTTGGGACAGAGAGAGACAGAGCATGAACGGGGGAGGGGCAGAGAGAGAGGGAGACACAGAATCGGAAACAGGCTCCAGGCTCCGAGCCATCAGCCCAGAGCCTGACGCGGGGCTCGAACTCACGGACCGCGAGATCGTGACCTGGCTGAAGTCGGACGCTTAACCGACTGCGCCACCCAGGCGCCCCAGCACTCGATACACTTTAAAGTGTCTTCCATCCCCTATTATATCTCATCCTCATAAAGCTATAATAATAAAGCCGAAGTGCGGATTTTTATGACTCTGTGCTAGATGAAAAAAACGGATCTTGCTTGAGGAGATCAAAAGACCTCAGGTCCGGGATCAGGAAACACTGCTTCCTTGATGATTTTGGTATCAGTGAAGCACTGTGCCCTACCTTCTTTGACACCTTTGGAAGCAGCACGCTCAATCTCATTGTTAGAGGAGATAAGTTCTTTTTTAACATTCTAACTTTGTATTTCCTTTTTTTAGTTTAGAACTAAAGAGAGGCTAAAGGAAACTTGCTGCATAGAAAACAATACTATAAAAAAAAAAACAAAAAAAAAAACAAACAAAAAAAACAATACTATAGCTAGAGTTAACCTCCCTTATCCGTGGTCTGCACACGTAAAGTAAGTTCCTCCATTAAAAGAAGTCAGTTTGTTGGGGTGCCTGGGTGGCTGAGTCAGTTAAGCGTCCGACATCAGCTCAGGTCATGATATCGCAGTTCATGGGTTCAAGCCCCACATAGGGTTCTAACAGCTCGGAGCCTGCAGCCTGCTGTGGATTCCACGTTTCCCTCTCTCTCTGCCCCTCCCCAGCTCGTACCGTGTCTCTCTGTCCCTCAAAAATAAATAAAACATTAAAAAAAATAAACTACAAGAAGTCACTTTGTTAATTCTCTGTCAGATGAGTCTTTATGTTGGTTTAGACTAAGTAACACTCTATTTTAGGAATAAATGCTACTAAGAAAGGCAGTGTAGGATAGGGTTGAAAGGCCTGAACCCTGAAACCAGACAGACCATGGGACTTCCTAGCTGTGAGATCTTGGGCAAATTACTTAACATTCATGTACCTCTGTTTCTTCATTTGTAATATGGGGACAGAAATAGTAACTATCTCATAGCGATTTCATAAAGATTAAGTAAGCTAATATATACAGAGTACTTAGAAAGATGCCCAACACATATAGTTATGCAAATTGGTTATTGTTACTAATAATGATATTATATTGTCATTTTTAAATGACCTGAGCTTTTGTGGGAGATTGCTTGCAAAACTAACTCCAGTTCTCCACTGCCCCATATATCTACCACCTTTGGAGCTCCTTGTGGGTAAAAGGTGTAAAAGAAATCTGTTTCCTTTGGGCTGGTCTTGTAATTTGCTTTGGACAAAAGAACGTGGTAGAAGTGATGGACTTTTATGCCTTCCATATTCTTTCTCTGAGCACTGCTGCTACTACAGACAGATCTGCTAGATGATGAAAGATACACATAGTCCAATTATCTTTGTACTTTCAGTCAATCTAAGTCAACTGCCAGGCATGAAAATAAGACCTCCCTAGACCAGCCAGCCCCCAGGTGAGCTGCCAACCGACCCCAGGCACACGGGGGAGCACCGCTTACATTCAGCCTGGACCAGATCAGCAGAACTGCCCAGCTGTGTTGTAAATGGTTGTGGTTTTAAAGCATTGGGTCTTGAAGAGGTCATGCAGCATTAGCTGGTTGATTAAGCCATTAAAAAATGACGAGAAGTAAACTCTTCACATCTCAACCCCAATATCCTTATGTCATGCTGGTTCCTAAACACACACATTGAACTTAAAACTTTAGGAGTTTTTGCTGTTGAGTAACCAACAAAACTAAAATCAGAATCAGCAAAAAATCAAAACAAATAAACTATAAGCCCAATGTTTCCTCAGTCAATCCCAAAGTCACGAAAAACACTGCCAGTAAATCACAGATCTCTGCAATATATATGCAGATTAGATCAACACATTGTACACCTTAAACTTGCACTATGTTACATGTCAACAATATCTCAATAAAGTGGATGGAGGAATCACACTTCTCACTTTGGGCAACTATCACCAATAAGAGTTAGCACTCAATTTAACTGGATGATCTGAAAAAAAAAAAAAAAAAAGAAAGAAAAAAGAAAACTTTCTTACCTTGCTTTTATAGTAATTTCAAAATCATTGAAGTCCTTATAGCCAATGAAACTATTTTCTGGTTCTATTGAGACAGAAAAATGTGGCAACACTGAAAATAAAAACAAAGAGGCAATTTTACCGTTTAAATTAGAGTAGCCTTCTTTCCGGTATAGTTAGACAAGCTGTGACATCAATACAACATCCACCTTGCCATCGTCATCCTCCTTCTCATCACTGTCAGCAATATCTCTGGGACACCTCCTACTCTACCCATCAGAGGTTTATCCAGCTCTGTGTACCAGAAGCACTTTGCTTATACTTTGATTACAGCATTTATTCACTAAAGTATAAGCTCCTTGAAAACCAAAAAGGCTATACTCTATGTATCTTTGTATCTCTCCCCCTCCCATGCTTCTCATGAGCCTTAAACATAGTATATGCTCCATGAGTTTTGTTAAGTTTAAAATAGAAGAGGAAAATTCTGGCTGATTTAACAGTTCCCTTTTTTGTCTTGTAGATAAACCCATCCAGTCTCCAAATTCCAACATAAAACTTTGACTTTAGTCAAGAAGAGAAAGCTTATAATTAGCTAAAAGAAAGAACATTCATGCAAAATTTAAAATTAGGGTAGACAGGAAGGAGTTCTTTCCCTCTCTCTGTCTCTCTCTGGTATCTTGATTGCTCAAGAAAAAAGAATTTCACCTGTCAAAAGGGCACTGCCTTCTCTTTATACTAAAGCTGTGTACCAGGGCTTATGGATTCTTTATTAATTTTTTCTTGAGGGAGAGAGAAAGAGAGAGTGCTCGAGTGGGGGAGGGGCAGAGAGAGAGAGAGAGAGAGAGAGAGAGAGAGAGAGAGAATCCCAAGTAGGCTCTATGCCCAGTGCAGAGCCCAATGTGAGCTTGATCCCATGACCATGAGATAATGACCTGAGCTAAAATCAAGAGTTCAACGCTCAGCCAACTGAGCCACCCAGGGGTCCCATAGATTCTAGTTCTATTAACCACCGAAACTGTTAATAGAAAATTGGGTAATTGGGGCGCCTGGGTGGCTCAGTCAGTTAAGTGTTCCACTCTTGGTTTCAGCTCAGATCATGATCTCATGGTTCATGGGATTGAGCCTGACATTGGGCTCTGTGCTGACAAAATGGAAATAAAGAGGAATGCACTTTGTTGCTCTAGGGTGCATTCCCTATTTTACCAAAGATGAAGGCAGGTGTGTTCTCTCTGATATGACATGGAGGAAAACATTTCATCCTTTCATCTAATACCTATTTGCTATGTGGCAGGCATGCTCCTATTGACAAGGATATCCCAGTGAACAGAAAGATACAAACCTTGTCCTTAATGAGCTCATTAGTCAAACAGTAAAGACAGTGGTAAGCAAATAATTACACAGAAAAACACCTATACCACAGTTATGAAAACCAATATACATTACAGAGAATCCTTCCCAGGAAAGAGAAGTTAGGAACAGATTTGCTGAATAAATGGCTTTTCAGCTGAGACTTGAAACATGAGTAGGAGTTGGCTAGGTAGTGGGGGAGGGGAAGAATGTTCTGGGCAGGTGGAACATTGTGTCCAAAGTCACCACTGCTGGAGGGAAATAAGAGGATGAATGGTATAAAATGAGGCTGCAGAGGAGGTAGGCAGGGGCCAGCTCAAAATAAGGATTTTGATTTTGATTAGCAAAGGAACAAGGAGCTATTGGGGACTTTTCAATAGAGAAATAACATGATGAGATTTGCATTTCAAGATTATTTTGGCCAATACCAAGTGAGAATAGCTTGGAAGAAGGGACAGCAATTAGGAGACTTTTGCAGTAGTCCGGGGAGCGGGGGGAGCCTGGTGATGAATGGATGAGGATGGTCTCAGATGGTAAGAGGTGGATGAATTCTAGATATACATGAGAAGCAGCAAACATACTTGGAGGGAGTGGGATCAGGTAGGCTTATAGGTATTGAGAGGGTAGAACCTTTGAAATTGTTTCAGCATAACAAGTTATTTTTTGTCACTGTTTTGTTTGCCAATCGTTAACATCTGTGGATTTATTCTCCATATTATTATGAGTCTCCTGGAGGAATAAAAAATGACTTCAAGCAAAACAAAGTTAAATTTGATATCAAAGCACATAAATACTCTAGTAAACAACTATAAGAATGGAAAGATAAGCTATTTATATGTTAATTATTAGTCCATTAATACGATTGATTTCGAAATAAGAATATCTTAAGTTTTCAGATAAATATATTAGGGATTAGTGAGCCAGAAGGAAAATAGCACTGAACTTGGGGGATGCAAACCCAATTGCTCTCGTTCTTGCACCAGTTGGTTTTAATGACTTGAGTAAATCATTCGTCTTACTGGGTTCTGCTCACTTCATCTCAGCCTACTTAAGCTTCTCCTAAAATCATAATTTTTGACCGTCATTAGTCAAGCTCCCTGGGGGACTAGGTCTCTTCTGGCTCTCTGATGAGGAACACAAGTCCAGAGAGGTTTGTGAGCTTATTGGAGGGTAACAAAGGCATGCTAGAGCCAGAGCCTAGGCCTTCCAACAATGAGCACACACCCCCTCCCCCCCGTCCCCGCCCCCAGCCACTGTTTACAACCATGCCAGCCGGGCTGCCTCTTCATCTGGGACTGATTCTGCCGTAAGTTCACTAATGGAAAGCATTAGTGCACAAACACTAATTTTTTTACAGGTAAGCTTTTAATTATCACAAATTACCATATTCTTTAATCTCAAAATATGCGGTTGCAGTCGTTGAAAAGTCCTCTTTATATTTAGCTCGGATTGTCCACACACCGTATCTGTGGAAGGAAAATATTTAAAATTATGGAAGTCATCAAGTAGTTTTAATTTGCCCAGAGGAAATCCAATTGATTCGTGTTTTAAGGAGGAGAAAATGGGGCGCCTGGGTGGCTCAGTCAGTTAAGTGTCCGACTTTGGCTCAGGTCATGATCTCACGGTTTGTGAGTTTGAGCCCTGCGTGGGGCTCTGTGCTGACAGCTCAGAGCATGGAGCCTGCCTCAGATGCTGTGTCTCCCTCTCTCTCTGACCCTCCCCCGCTCATGCTCTGTCTCTCTCTGTCTCAAAAATAAATAAATGTTAAAAAAAATAAAGAGGAGAAAGTAAGTAGAGATGAATTTAGCCTACGTAATGTATTTTATTTGTGTAGAACTTTAAGTAACAAACAAATAATTGAGCATTTTCAGGACAATAGAAATTGTTTGGTAATTAGTTCTTCATATATTGTTATTTTTTTCAGGAATTTTGTCTTAATCTAGTCAATGGCTTTGATTTGAAGAGCTTGTGAAACTTGAGGATTAACTTAATTAATCTAAACCATAATTATACTAACATAATACTAAAATCTGCACTATAGTAGGACAATGTTTGTAGAAAGATACAAGTCGAGCTTACCCAGATGATACAGCACACACCTCACATAAAAGAAGTTATGGTTAGAGACAAAGCATGGTTCATTTAAAGAGGAAAATGTCCTGGGTTTAATTAACAACCTCTATTTAAAAATATTTACTGAGCACTGGAGAAACAACTGGAGATAAAAATGAACAAAATGGAAGAATTTGTCTTCATAGAGCTACAGTCCAAGAGATTTGTAATTCCCACTTTTCCATTTACTGGCAAATTGGATTTGGGCAAGTTGCTTAACCTCATTTGTGAAATGAGAAAAATGCTATTTATCTTGCATGTTGGTTATGCAATCAATATACTTAATATTGTGACTATCATCATCATCATCATCATCATCAATTCAATGAATATTTGCCAAGTGCCTGTTATGTTGAAGTGCTAACGATGTAACAGTGGGCAAAAACAGACAATAAAGAGGCATATAAATAAATGTAACATTGAGGTAAGTACCATGAAGTAAATAAATAAGAGAGTAAAAAAAAAAAAAAAAGAGAAAGAGAGAGGGACTACATTAGATGGTGCATCCAGGAATAGCCTCTTTGAAAAGGGAGCATTTACTTTGTGTCCCAAAGAATGAGAGGAAGCCAGCCTTGTGAAGAGCAAGGTGAAGCACATTCTAAGCAGAGGGAACACCATGTGCAAAGGTACTGGGGTAGAAAAGTAGTGATCGTGAGGGGTTACCATGTCTGATATAAATAAAATCTGTTAGGGAGCAAATGGCACAAGATGAAGTTGGAGAAATGATAATAGTTATAAAATAATAAGATCAGTTCCGTGTGATAGAGCATGTAATATTTTCAAGGAAGTATGCATTATAAAAATTAAATCCCCAACTTCACTCACATTTCTAGAACATCTTCAGTGAATTAATTGCAAACAGCAAATTAACTGCAAACTCCCTTCCAGAGGTCAGAAAAATGACCATAAGGAGATTTTGCTTTAAAGTTGTATTTAGCCATTTATTTTTTTTAACTTTCAAATTGATTTTTTTTTTTAATATGAAATTTATTGTTAAATTGGTTTCCATACAACACCCGGTGCTCCTCCCAACAGGTGCCCTCCTCAATGCCCATCACTCACCCTCCCCTCCCTCCCTGCCCCCCATCAACCCTCAGTTTATTCTCAGTTTTTAAGAGTCTCTTATGGTTTGACTCCCTCCCTCTCTAACTTTTTTTTTCCCCCTTCCCCTCCCCCATGGTCTTCTGTCAAGTTTCTCAGGATCCACATAAGAGTGAAAACATATGGTATCTGTCTTTCTCTGTATGACTTATTTCACTTAGCATAACACTCTCCAGTTCCATCCACGTTGCTACAAAAGGCCATATTTCATTCTTTCTCATTGCCAAGTAGTATTCCATTGTATATATAAACCACAACTTCTTTATCCATTCATCAGTTGATGGACATTTAGGCTCTTTCCATAATTCGGCTACTGTTGAAAGGGCTGCTATAAACATTGGGGTACAAGTGCCCCTATGCATCAGCACTCCTGTATTCCTTGGGTAAATTCCTAGCAGTGCTATTGCTGGGTCATAGGGTAGATATAAGTACACTTATTTGTCTTGCTCTATTATAATTTCCATGAAGACACGGACTGTAGATTATTCATTTCCATTTTGTGTATTCATTCCCTATGTGCTTTGCACATACCAGGAAGATGCTCACTAAATATTTATTACATTGAATTCATTTTATTACACTGAGCAGTTTAAACTGTTCTTACATCCATTTTTAAAATGTTTACTTATTTATTTTGAGAGAGAGAAAGAGAGAGAGGGAGCATGGGAGGAGAAGCAGAGAGAGAGAAGGAGAAACAGAGAATTCCAAGTAGGCTCTGCACATGGGGTTTGAACCCATGAACATGAGATCATGACCTGAGCTGAAATCAAGAGTCAGATGCTTAACCACCTGAGCCACCTAGGCGCCACCTTAAATCCTTTTCACAGGAGGCCTAAATAAATAAAGAAAGAAAAGAAAAAAGAAAAGAAATGGCTCTGAGAACACTCTCCCTCCTGAAATCTGTCTTCTGGTAGTCTACACAGACAAAGACTACAGAGGACCAATATTTTTATAACTCTCAGAGCAAGGCATGGGACCATACCAGCCTTTTAGACTGATAGTCTCTTAGGTTCCTTGAAGGGTAGAGGGTTGATGGTTTTAATGAAAAAAAAAAAATCCTGGGGACTATTTTTGTCTCTCCCAAATTTTTATTTCTATATATAAAGAGGATTGATGAGAAGTGGGAGGTTTTTGTTTGCCAGAAACTGAGCCTCACTTCTCATTAGACTTACATTTTGTTTCACACTTACGTTGTGCCCTTTTTGTTTAAGAACATTTTTTAGGGTCTTTCTACTTTTTCATTATTTATTTTATTTTAGTTCCAGTTAGTTAACACGCAGCGTTATAGTAGTTTCAGTGTATAATATAGTGATTCAACATTCCATGCATCACCCGGTGCTCATGACAAGGGCACTGTTTTGCACAGCCTCCTTTCTTTCACGCTTACACCATTTGTTAGCACTAGGTGGCTCCATTTGACGGGTTATCTGCCTCACAACCAAAAGTTCCAGATGTGCTTTTTAGAGAAAACTTATATTAACAAATACTTTAAAGTACTTAGGATTGGATGGAATCTTGAAGTCAGGAAAAGAGATGATTCCGGTATAATCATTTTCTTCCATAATGTCCACTTCCGATCCTTCAGGATCCTTTGAATAAAAACAAACAAACTCAAATCACATAAGCCACATTAAACAAGTCAATTGATTTATATTATCTTTGACTTGTGGAAATATTTACTAACGAATATCTATGTCTCCAAATTAAATATGAAGGAGGAAGATCACTTAAATGTTGTGAAAGGCAAATATGGTTCATTTAAGCTCCCTCTTTTTAACCTCTCCTCCATGTCCTGCCACAGGGAGAGGGAGGGAGAGAGAGGGAGAGAGAGTCAAAGAGAGAGAGGAAAGGAGGGAAAGAAGAGGGAGGGAGGACAGAGAAAGAGAGAGAGAGAGAGGTTTATATTGGTGTTCGGCATATCCTAGTCTCAATTATCTGGAAGAGACTCAACTTTCTGTTGTAATAACTAAAAAAAGAAGTGTAACAATAACTGATGTTATAACTAACCAAATGTGAACTTACAGGCTTTATAGGTACCACAACCCAAATTCCATATCTGTTCATGTGAAGTTTTCCAAAGCAAACATGCTATAAAATGCTTTTATTAGCAAGACATTTTAGAATTGTGCCCTATGGACATTTTGAACTTGATTAAACACCCAAAATGGTTAATCAAACTTGAAAGTTTTCGTAAAGCTTCCCCCATAAATTTCCTTCTATGTGTGGGTTTGAAAATTATTGAAAGGAGGTTTTTTTAATTTTCTTTGGACTACATGCAGAGGTCCATTTTGACCTTAATCCAGAAATTTACCACCATGTGCCATGACTATGAAATTCACGGCCAGGATTTTAAGGTGTTTTTCCCTCGAGGTACAAAGGCCTATTCTGAACCAGAATCAGGATGGCAGCTAAATATCTTCTGTGCTGTTCTTTATCCCTGGAGTTCGTCCCACCCAGTGCTTCCGTGATGATCTCTCTTGAGCACTATTTTCGGGACACTTCCTGTATACAGATTCTCTGTGGCTCTGGGATCAGATTCCTCAATCCTCTCTTCTTGGGGCAGCTTATACATGGGATGACTGGCATCCAGTCTCCCTTGTGCCAGGATTTTTCAGCACTGAAGCTCAACTGGGAGAAATAAAATAAAATAAAAAGCATCTGTCCACATCCTCTTGTGTTTTCTGACAGAAAAAGGGCATTTGAGCTGACACTGCCTCTCCTCACTCTGTCCCCTCCCAGACTCCCAATACCACTTGGCCAGTTTATTTGCGATCTCATTTCTTACTCCCTCCTGCTGCCATTGGAAAACTCATCCTGTTCCCTACATAGGAAGTTCTCCACTACTTTTACAAATCTGGGTCTACTCTTTTAATTGAAACCTGTTCTATTCCAGAAAAGGATCGCTTCAGCCCTCCCTCTCACCTCCATTTAGCCTTCCCTCTGATCTCATGTGCCATTGGCCCTACTGTATAATTTGTTTGGTTTATACTCCAGTGGGTTTTGTCCTGTAGTATCTACTCCAGTATGTATAGCTATTCCTCAACTCAAGTCTTGGTTCCAGAGGAAAAGGCTCATAGTTTTAGGACAAGCCAGCCCACACAGACCCGTTATAAACTGGTAAATTCACATTGGCTTCCTAGTGGCTGTCAATGCCACTCTCACAGGCTTCTTCTCCTCACCCTCATTCAGGCAGTCTGAGGGGCCTCTCTCTGCACTTCTTCTGCTGCTGCTATCACACCTCTCCCTGCACCTAGGTTTCTGCAGCAGCCCAGCATGGGATTCCCTTACTGCACATCCCTTCACTTCTACTGTAGTGGTGCTCATGACTACACATTTGCCCTCCATTCTTTTCCCTGGTCTCTTCAGTAAATCCGCAGGGGTTCTTCCCTACAACCTGCTACATCAACTCTCAACTTCCAGGTCTGGTTATTCAAGCCTCTGGTGCCCTGTTCTAACTTTCAGATCTTATTGACCCCTCTCTTCCCAGGGATGCCTCTGCTCTGGAATCAGATTGCTTTCTTCCTGTCCAGTTCCTTTCACCTCTGATTCTGTTCTCGGTTGTTCCTTTCTAGCAACCTGCCCATGTCTTCTCCACCACTCTCAATTTGGCTCAATTGTTACAGGCCTAGTCCAAATCTCACTTCTTCCTTGACCTATCCCTTGGCCATCCTAAACTCTTTTCTGGACTGCTGGAGTTTACAGTCTATATCAATAGTTATCAGCCACATTCTTGGCACACTCTGATGTTTCACAAGTAAATCGTTATCACATAGTCAGAGGTTAAAGTTTGTTAAAGGTTTATGATTTTTGTAAGCTATACAGCATTCCAAGTTATCCCTGTAGTTCACTCCTTCTTGTGTTCTGGTAAGGTTTTCATCTTACAGGCTTTTTTAGTAGGAGAAAAGGGGCTGCAGCCTATTGTGAAAGACCATGACTAATATACCTGCTGTTAATGGGTGAGTGTTACTTCCTCACAAAAGTTTTATAGGGCTGTGACACAAACTGGTAAGACCACAGGAGGCATGTCTTCTATTATGCATGTTATGGCTGATAAAGGGTTGATAACTACTGATCCTTACTTATCTCATGTTTTAACACTATTTTTCGCATGTGTTAGTATGTTACTAAACTCTAAGGTGTTTTTTTTTTTTTTTTAATGTTTATCTATTTTGAGAGAGGGAGAGCAAGTTGTGGAGAGGCAGAGAGAGAGTGAGAGGGAGAATCCCAAGCAGTCTCCCCACTACCAGCGCAGAGCCTGACGTGGGGCTCGATCTCACGAACCGCGAGAGATCATGACCTGAGCAGAAATCCAGAGTTGAATGCTGAACTGACTGAGCCACCCACGCGCCCCTAAACTCTAAGTTTCTTAAGTGTAAGTGGCCCAGATTATAATTCTTTATCTTGAATGGTACAAATAAAAAATCTCAGATGTAATATTCAATTAATAGTCAACCAACTCTTAGTGGTTGATTGATGCATTTTAAGAAAGGAATCATGAAGGATATATTTAAAGCGTTTAGCTCAAAGTCATAACTGCTGAAAGTTAATTTTTATGAGTTTTTTTTACATATATCTATTGTCGAGGTGTAGACTTACAATGTTATACTTACAGAAGATGTTCAATAACCGTTTACCAAACATTGAATGAGTTATTGTGGGGTTAGGGCAGAGTTATGGAACCACATACCTAATCCTGAAGATGAGCTAAATTATTATTTAAATAAATAACATACTTACGATGTAAGTTAAGACAGTTTCTCTTTTGGCTGGTTTCAGGTCATCATTCAGTGAATAAACTCTAACCTTTACTGTAAGAATAATTGATATTATCAAAACCTCCATTAAACACAAGAGTATTTTGATTTTTTTTACAATAATCATCCTTAAAAGAGATGAGTATAATTAAAAAAAAACTCAATCACAAAAATCTACACAGGAAAAATCCATATTTGGAAGAAAGAAAAAGTTAGTTTACAGACATATACATTACTGAAGATTATTTTCTTTTAAAGAGAATTCTCTTGGATGTCTTTAAAGAGCTACTTTTCCTAGTGAAAATAAAGTACAGGTCATTTTGTTAAAATGTATATCCATACAACTTTTTGGGGAACACACATTAGGCCACTGTTTATCAAGAATTTCATGGTAAATAAAAAAAGAATTTCATAGTGATCTCTACCATATGGTTATATGGGAATATAATGTCTCGTATAAGAGTTGAAGATTTCGGTGGAAAATTAGGTAGTTTGATTTCAACATTATATACTTTTGCACTTATAAAAACCAGCAAGGCCCCCAAAGTATCCCTTATTGTTGCTAATGGCAGCTTTGAATTGTGTGGTATTAGATTCATTGAGCCAGATCCTACCATTGTTCTGTCATTGTTGAATGTGTAATGGCAAGGGCTCAGGAACAATTAGTTCTCTTCATTTGTTTTCGCCAGCTAATAGATCCCTCCCTGCCTTTTAAGCAAATGCATCTGCTTAGAATTGAACTCTTAACTGCTTGAGACCTGCTGATCTAGTTCCTCCCAATACGACATATTGTAATTTCCCTGATGTTCATTTACTGATGCTCAAATCATTTCATGACCAAAACTTTAGCCACAAAATAAAATTGAAGTGGAGCCATAATCCTTTTAAAGGGTTAGTATTATGCAAAGCTCTACATAAAGAAGCCACATTAAGCTCTCTAAAATTGGTTTCAATAAGGTCAAAGCAAAATGTTCAGTAAATCTGCCCACCCCCCACCCCCCCTCCCCCGCCACGCACACTCTGCTGTCTCCCTTGCCCTCATTCCCCTTCTGCCTCGTGTCCTCCCTTCTGCATTAGGGACATACCCAGTTCAGACTGAGTGTCACTGGGATGCTGCCAGATGCAGTATGTCACAAAAAGTTAAGAGCTCAGGCCCTGGAGACTCTGGAGGTCAAAACTTTGGTTTCATTCCTGGGAAGGTCGCTTCCTAGCATGCCCCGGAGTGAGAGACTTAATCCCTCTAAATCTTAGTTCCCTCATCTGTAAAACAGAACTGCTGGTATCCATTCTGTAGCATTGTGAGGGCCAAATGAGACAAAGCTGTTACACAGCCTGGCGCATCATAACTACTCAACGAGTGCTTATTACTTTTATTTTAGTATTGTTATTTCTACAACTGCTACATATCTACTTTTTACCCAGTTGGAGTCTAGATTAGAAAATTAATCTTGTCTTCATGGCAACAGTGTATTGGAGGCAAGATCAATATAATTCTTTAGTACCAAAGATAATGGCTTCTTAGGTTTTGAAAAAAGCGTATCGAATGCCTTCTATGTGTCGACACGATGCTAGACTTGGAGATAGGGCGGTAAGAAAATCAGACACGGAGTGGAGGAGAGAGAGAACCCATGATATCACAAGTGTATGTGCAATCCAGGGTGAGAAGCACTACGAAGACACTGCCTGGCTTTCTGAGAGCATAGAAGAGGGAGATCCGAAGCAGTCATAGAGGTCAGAGAAGGCCGTGCTCTATGGATAACATGTGGGAATCGAGTGGGTGTTAATAAGGCAGGCGGGGGCGGGGGGCATGGATGTACCAGGCAGAGATATACAGGATTTAATATGGGCAGGAACGTAGTGTGAGAAAGCAGCTAGAAAGAGGTCAGTTTGACTGGTTTCCACAGATGAGGGGGAGCATGGTGGGTGATAAGGCTGGAGGGGAAGGCAGGACACAGGTTGTATGGAATTGAAGGATTTTGGTTAATATTCTGAAGTCCTTAACCTACAAAGCCTTGAAGACTTAAGCCTTTAGCCTTAAAGATGGTTACACTAAATCCCTCAAGGATCTTCAGATTAAATGTGTGGATCAAGACATGAGAGCTAGAAATAACAAGATTTAATCAGTTCTAAGAGAATTACTTTTAAGTAATTTTTTTTCTTCTGTGTAAATGAAGCTTTGTGCTATTCCACAGATCAAATAGTAATGGAAAACACTTCCCTAGTGCTTACTCTGAGCTAGGCATTGTCTTAAGTGCTTTATCCATATGAATTCACTTATCTCTTACAACGATTCTGTGAGGTAAGTTCTAGTAGTATCTCTATTCTACAGATGAGGAAAGTGGGGCTCAGAGAGGTTGAGTAACATGTGCAGGGTCATAGAGCTCACAACAGCCCAAGCTGGGGTTTGAACCCAGACACTCTGGCTCCAGAGTGTCTAATCTCCTAAATTAGTCCTTTGATATAAGAGGAGGACAAGGGCAAAGATATGTCTGTTTCTAGGTATGATTATGTTTTAATGTTTGTTTTTGAGAGAGAGAGAGAGACAGAGTGTGAGTGCGTGAGGGGCAGAGAGAGAGGGAGACAAAGAATTCGAAGCAGGCTCCAGGCTCCGAGCTTCTAGCACAGAGCCAGATGTGGGGCTCGAACTTACGGACTTCAAGATCATGACCTGAGCTGAAGTCGGTCGCTTAACCGACTGAGCCACCCAGGCACCCCAAGGTATGATTATGTTTTAAAGGGCCCAAGCTTTATGGGCTCTATGTACATACTAAGTCCTCTTCCTGGAGTCAAGAGATGCTATTACTCTGCCAATGACCATCTGTCCAAGCTGACAGCAATATCCCACCCTTTCTAGGCCTTTCCTTTCTGAGCTTGTCTGAACAGGAACCCCTAGTGCAGTGGTCACGGTTAGGCCTGTTCCTTCCTACTACTGTCATCACCAACATCAACCAACATTTAGCAAGTATGCACTGTGTGAAAAGCATTTCCACAAAGCTGGCTGGTCCCTCTACCCTTCCCCCTGTCCTTCACCAACAATAACATTATTGAAAGTCCATAAACTCCCCTCCCACATGTAGCTCTCTTATAATGCTATCTTTGATGTACTCAAAAGTTAACGATGGTGAGAAGAAGATACAGAGGAGTCAACTGACTGCAGACATGTGACCTTTATTCAGTTTTGAGAGACAGAGCGCAAGCAGGGGTGGGGCAGAGAGAGAGGGAGACACAGAATCTGAAGCAGGCTCCAGGCTCCGAGCTGTCAGCACAGAGCCTGACACGGGGCTTGAACTCACGAGCTGTGAGATCATTACCTGAGCCAAAGTCAGACACCCAACCAACTGAGCCACTCAGGCACCCCTACACTTTTTTGAGTTTTACTTTTGGTTCACTGGGAATAAATCCAGTCATCCATCAGTCATAGAATGTTGCCTGCTATCCTGCCCTTTCTCCCACTAACAGAGGAACCACGAATATGAAGCAATATTCTATTAGAAACTTTCTTAAGTAGAGTCCCTCAGAAAATTAATATCCATATATCTGTTATCTAATTTATTCTTTGCTGAATCATCTGATTCCCTAGGGTTGGATTTGTTTTCTGAATTTGAGGAATAGCTCCAAAGTCAAAGGAACTTTTTAAAAAATGAACATGGCTCCATAATAAATTATTTTCTCATTTCCAAAATTATATTTGCAATTACATCTTCTACTTGTTTAACAAATAAAATATAACACAATATTTCACAATTTTTAAAAAAGCTTTTTTCTCCATGGAAACAACTAATGGGGCAGATTATATAATGGTTCATTTTGTACTTTCCATACGAATTTAAAAGTTATACTTAAATGGTGTATTTAGTAATTTCTATATAAATTTTAGATTAAAATGCTATTTATAAATATAGAAGTCATTGGGAATTGAGACTCTTTTGATCAAGTGGGAAACTTGTGTCCATTTAATTTCAAGTGTAAAAAAAAACTCTACAGTATAATGTTAATCCCCCCCTCTCCACCACAGAGGAAGAGGCATCTTATACCCTACCTGACTGTTGTGGAGTGTAAACAGGCTTGTCTGTATGAATGAAGAGAAATCCATTGTCATAGGTTATTGGCACTTTTTTTGATCTTGAAAAATGCTTCGATACAACTTCCAAATACACATGTGAAACTGGGTTCTGTCCTCCAGACAACTGTTTGGGTTGTACCTGTTAAAGAAAATGTTGATGGACTATAGTTTTTAGGTTATAAAAACTGTTGATTTTCTGAGTCCTACTGTCATTTCAATAGAACAAAAAAATGGGTATGAGTATTTAACCATTTAAAAGTCGTAGAGGAGCCAGAATACTGAATAAATTTTACCCAAAGTGTGTCATGTCAAATATCATAGTCAGGATTTAGCCTTAAGCAATTAAAAGTCTTTTGGTTTCCATGTTTCTTAAATTTTATATACCCTTAATAAAGCTGCTACTATAGAAGCTTCTTAACAAACGTTCATTTCATCAGCTCACTGGATTAGCCCGTGCTCTCCAGTCCCTCAGTGCCACATCCTGCCTGATGTTCAGGACACTTTGTACTCTCTCTATCCTTCTGCTCCCACGGGTTGATCTGCCTGCTTTCTCATTTGGTGTATGTAATTGTAATTACTTTACATATGTTTGCATGATATGCAAATATAATACATAAAGAGTAATAAAAGAAAGAAAAGTGTTTCTATGAAAACTCAGGCTTTGGAAACATGGGGTAAAAGTTAATCCCTAAAACCAACACCCGTGGAATTAAATCTGTGAGATCACTGTCAAAGTTTGGAAGACAGTAAAAACCTATAAAGACTGCACTCAGATTGCTTTACAAGTGTCTTTACATTCTTTCTCTGCTTTAAAGAAACAGAAACTGTAAACAAAGATGATTTGTTAAAGGTGCAATGCATAATAAATAAGATTTGACACTCCAACCAGGGTGCCCATGCTTAAAGAAAAGACTTTGGCACAACATCAAACAATTGGCAAACAAAGACACATTACGATGTAAAATTAAATGCCGAAGATATGCATCAAATTTTATGATTGCCTACTTAATCTACTCTTTGAATTAACTATCTAAGTCTGCTCAAGTCATGAGCACTTTCTGTGATGATGGAAATGTTCAATATCTACATTGTCCAATATGGTAGCCGCCAGGTCACATGTGGCTATTTGAGCACTTGGAATGTGGTTATTGTGACTGATGAACTGAATTTTTTATTGCAGTTAAATTTGATTGATTTAAATTTAAAGGTAACAGCCACACATGTGTGGCCAGTGACATCAGATATAAGAGTGTCTACTGAAATTAATTGGGAAATTAATTTTAATTCTTAATAAACTTAGTAACTGGAAGTATTTAAGAGATTAGAGGATTTGCAATCAAGAACATTAATGAAAAAATTCCTACATTTGGTTACAATTTATTTAGATCAGTGTTTCTCAAACTTGAATAATATACAGACTCCATTTAAAGGATCAAATGTGGGGTGCCTGGGTGGCTCAGTCAGTTAAGCATCCAACTCTGTTTTGGGTCAGGTCATTATCTCATGGTTTGTGAGTTCAAGCCCCACATCGGGTTCCGTGCTGACAGTGCGGAGCCTGCTTGAGATTCTCTCTTTCCCTCTCTCTCTGTCCCTCCCCCTCTCACTCTCTCTGTCTCTCTGTCTCTCAAAAAATAAATAAATAAACTTAAAAATTTTTATAATGGATAAAATGTTCTGGAGGACTCTCAGTGCTGACTTTTTATTGTTTATAATATAATAAAAATTTATTTTTATTACAATGTTACTTAAATATGTAAAACCTCAGACCAGTGTAATCTTCTTATGCTTATGAGTTTTATATAATTATAAAACCAAAACAGATTTATGAAATAAATTCAAAATACTGAATATCAATATAATTCTCATCTTAAGCTCTTTTGCTTTTTATTTTTATTTTTTTAAATTTTATTATTTTTAAGTAATCTCCACACCCAGCGTGGGGCTTGAACTCATAACCCCGAGATCACAAGCGCACAATCTACCGACCGAGCCAGCCAGGCACCCCTCTAATCTTAAGCTCTTTTAAAATTTCAAATATAAATTATTTTTTAAGGCGCTCATTTTAAAGAAACACTGGTCTAAATGAGCTTCAGAGCCCCTTCCACGTCTAGTTGTCTTTGATTTTCTGGTTGTTTACTTTAGAATCTATATCAGAATTTAAAACAGCATTTTGAGCAGGAAGTAATTTTTAGTTAGAATTTTAAATAAGAAATGGCTGCAAACACTACTCTAACCAAGGTACACTACAATATCTTCATAGAAGGAAAAGTTATTTGATCCAGAATGATACAGCTTGTCAATGGGAGCTGTTCACTCAGGTAACCAATAATTTTATTAGTTTGGGAAGCTATAATTGCAGAATATTGGAGTTCAAGCTAACAAATGTTCTATAGCATCGTTGGGGTTTTGTAGGCAGTGCATTACAGATCAAGATGCATATTCATATTTTTCAATTTCTTTGTAATGGTAATTTTCACAGTTAGCTAGTATTTTCACTTCATTTCCAAATATTTTTGCATTAGTACAATTTTACTTTTCAATACGATCATTACAATTTACATGCATTGCTCAAAAATCAGATACAACTCTTCTAGAGTTTTCTGTTTCATCCATATTATCAGGGGTGACTGACATCATTTAATAATTACACAGTGGTGAGTGATAATAAATGGCCAAATCTCTACAACATTCAAAGTTGGTACACATTTTGTTGAGAATATTCTGTATGTATAAAGAAAATGAAGAATAAATACATACTGTTAAGACTGCAGAGT
This sequence comes from Panthera leo, assembly GCF_018350215.1. Classification (NCBI taxonomy): domain Eukaryota; kingdom Metazoa; phylum Chordata; class Mammalia; order Carnivora; family Felidae; genus Panthera; species Panthera leo. The sequence goes on from NC_056691.1 coordinate 79,955,082, forward strand.
TTTGGAATTTATTCTCCATGGATAAAGTAACATAGCCTGAAGAGTAACTAAATTTTTTATCAGGATAACTTTTAAGAGAGATTGTTGCATCAAATGCTTCGGTGTATCCATAAACTTGAATTACAATATTTTCAGATGCTCCAACACGGAATATTTTTGGCGCTGAAATGACATACCTGTTGAAACAGGATAAAAAAAGGGCCGTTATCTTTAGGTGATTGCATTTCGTCGTGTTTCTTATTTTTTCATCTCATTTGAGAAATTCAAATAGGCACATTTTCTCAAAAGTGGTATTTTTAAATCAAAGTTTATTAGTGATCTATGATAATTTCGGCATGGCTTCCAAGAAGAAGACGCTTGGAATTAAGACTTGAGAAACAGAGCTGGAGATTTAGTTAGCATTTAGAAAGGTACTAATAACACTTTCCCTGAGCCGCTGCAGCAAAGAGAGACTCTGAATGCTGTTGACTGGAATATGTACCTAAGGTCAATATATTTACTCAATGAAGAAGGCGACAAAGGCACCAGGGATTGAATTCCAGTCTGTCATCTACTGGTTGAGTGACCATGGTAAAGTCACTAACCCTTTCTAAGACCAAAATAATTTACCTGTGAAAATAACACCTTCTTTACCAGCTTGCAGTAAGGACTAAATGAGAATATGTATATGAAAACACCTAGCGTGCTTAGTACTTGATAAATGTTAAGTTTCATTAATTTGACTAAAATGAGTTAAAAGCTATTCCCAGTATTGTTTTTCACATGGTTTATACAAGAATGCAAATGAGTCTATATAGATTTTTGAAATAAATTTTTTAAATGTGTGTATTTTCATTGGTTTATTAAAAGAACACTTACAAATATAAACTCTTAGTTATATTTCATGAAAGTGGCTAATTTGGATAGTGAGAGCCATATGTGTGATTACACAGGAAAAGAAAAGTGTGCTCCAACCCAAAAGGTCACAGTGACGGACTAATTCAAGTGGCCGAACAGGCCTGGAGACCACCTGCCACGGCACCTGGCAGAATTATTGCGGGCCCCTGTCAACAATATGACGTTTAAAAAGTCAGGAAGTCTTTGGTAACAAATGAAATTAATTTGGAAACAATTAAGTCCTTTTAAAGCATCTGGCAGCAAACAAATTGTAAAAGAGGGGAAAGATCTCCAGATTTCCAACCGTCATCTGAATTCCTCAAATGCTTACCCAGGAAGAGGAGGAAATGAGAAAAGTTAAGTTTTGCTGATAATAAGATACATTTCCTGAAATCTGTGCTAGGTACTGTTTTAACAACTAGATAGATAGATAGGTAGATAGATATACTCACTTTGTGCTACAACCACTCTGTGAGGAAGATCTTATTATTACTCCCATTTTACAGATGAAGAAACTGATAATTTACTTGCCGAAGGTCACACAGTTAAGTTACAGAATTAGGAATTGAACCCAAGCAGCCCGTTTCCTGGGTTAACAATTTCAATTGCTATACTAGACTAGATAGCAAGAGTTATGCAATCTGAAAAATCTAGAAAAATACGCTATTTTAATTTCAGCATTCTCGTAAGTTTTATCTTTTTCAGTTTAATATTGTTTTAATTTTGAATTGTCCATGTGGTGGTGGTGGTGGTGATAAGACATAAAGTATTCAGTATTTAGAAGTCCCTAAAAGATGGCTTTGGAATCACCCTTCATACAGATTCTGGTCTTTATTGGCTTATCAGTACCACAATCTATTTACATAAAAAAGTCATTCTTAAAAAAATATATCCTACTTTTCTTATTTTCTTTCAACAGTTTAAGAGGGTCAGGCCAGGGACGCCTGGGTGGCTCAATTGGTTAAGTGTCTGGCTCTTGGTTTTGGCCCAGGTCATGATCTCATGGTTTATGAGTTTGAGCACCACATTGGACTCTCCACTGACAGTGGAGAGCCTGCTTGGGATTCTCTCTTCCCCTGCAGCTACCCCACTCGCTCTCTCTGTCTCTCTCAAAATAAATAAATTAATTAAAAATATTTTAAAAAGAAAAGAAGATCAGGCCACTGAGCTTGCAGAGAGGCAAAAATATGACTTTGGCCTCTACCTGGAATACTCTTTCCCCAGATATTTGCATAATTTGTTTCCTCTCACTTTCTACAACTTTGGGGTAAGGCCCCATCATTTCTTTATCCTCTGACTCTATTTTTTTCTTCCTTGTACTGATAGCCACCTAATATTATTCATTCATTCATTGGTTCATTCATCCACCCATCATTTGCTTCTCCCACTAGAATGCAAGCTTTATACCACCTATTACATCCCCAGTGCCTATCACATGGTAGGTGCTCAATAAATTTTGCTGAATCAATCAATCAAATTAATTATATTGTTTGCTATGCTGTAAACAGCACACTGTCATTTTTTCAGAGAAAGGAGATGCTCATTAAGGGCCAGTACGGTGTAGTAGAAAGAATTCAGAATCATGAGACCCAGGTTCTAGTCCTAATTCTACTACTAATTTGAAGTCACTTAATCTCAATCTCCCTGAACTTTTACCACTTGCCTCTCAAAAGCGAGTATATAAAAACTACCGAGGGAAGGGGGTAAGACTGTGGCCATGTGAGAAAATCAGATAGGGGTGGGAGAGTGTTGTAAATTTATGACATCCTGAGTATACATTTATATTTATATTTTCAATATTTATGTATACATTTATGACAAAATGAAAAAAAGAAAAAGCAAACCAAAGTGGAAAAAAAAAGAATCCTTAATACAAGCCCTGCTTTTGTCCCCCTCCAGCAGCATGATCTTTGGCAAGTCACTTTCCCCTCTGTCTGGGTTTATCCTTATATGTGAAATAAGTAGGTTCAATTAGATACTTTCCAGTTCCTTTTCAGTACTAAAATGCTATTTCTAGATACAAAATCATTTATTTATTTATTCATTTATTTATTTATTTAGAGGGAGTGAGAGTGAGCACGAGCGGGAGAGGGACAGAGAGGGAGACAGAATCCCAAGCAGGTTCCACGCTGTCAGTGCAGAGCCTGACCCATAACCTGAGTTGAAATCAAGAGTTGGACGCTTCACTGAGCCACCCAAGTGCCCCCAAAATCAGTATTTTTTTTTAACATTTATTTATTTTTGAGTGGCAGAGTGAGACAGAGCATGAGCAGGGGAGGGGAAAAAAGAGAGGGGGGACACAGAATCTGAGGCAGGCTCCAGGCTCTGAGCTGTCAGCACAGAGCCCGACATGGGGCTTGAACGCATGAACCTCGAGATCGTGACCTGAGCTGAAGTCAGATGCTTTACTGAATGAGTCCCCCAGGCGCCCCCAAACCAGTATTTTTTAAGAAATACTTTAAAATGCACAATATTTCTATAACACCAAAATTTGTGAAGAATTCATAAATTTAGAAACAGTTACAATAGGTTTTCAAATCACAGTATTAGAATTGACCTCAAAGTAACATGTGCTTTACTATGTACAATAAGTACATGGAATATACAAAGAAAATTATGAACCAAATAGAAATAAGCAATCAATGGCAAGAAAGTTTATTATCTTGAGTTTATTTTCTGCTCTTCTGAAGAGGAATTCAAACAATCACTTATGTAGATTTTTATAAATAACAATCCCATAAAGCTGCTGTGTTGTAAGCCACTCCTCAAATCAAAATGCTTCCATGACTTTCTCATTCAGAGGTGAGACTATTCACCAGGTGCTCTAGGAAGTAGAAAGTTATTTTCAAATTAGCACCATCTACTGAATTTATTTTTCACTCATCACAACTAAGATGCATTGATAAATGAAGATGGGTTCTTTTACTTACGTTTGTTCCTGTCCCCAACTTTTACCCAGGAAGATTAAAAAAACAAGTATGCCCCAAAGGCCCATGGCTGGAGGTATCAGTAAATCATGGATATAACCTTTTTGAATCTACTCTCCTTTTAAATAAACTGAGGTTGAAGAATTTGGGTACATTAGTTTACTGGTTAATTATTAATGCCAGAAAGAGGGACTTTTAAGTCGGAAAACTAAAATCAGAACTGAAAAACACCCTTTAATGCCCAGATGCAGAGGTGGGAGATCTTTTAGAAAGGGATTTACACCTAGAGATTTATTTTGATTAATACAAATAAGGAGATTCTAACATGGGAATTTGACAGAATGAATGGCTCAAAGCTAGAAGCCAGTAGGTCTCTTTGCCTTTGGCCTTATCCCTTTTGACCAGGACACCTGCTCTGAAGTTGTATCAATCTGTGAGCATGCCTCTGATGAATCTATATGCTCTGATACTGACAGAGACCCACCAGGATTCAGTTTCAAAATGAGATGATTTTAGGATAGGTCTGGTTTAGACAAGGCTCATGAAGTAATCTTTCTAGAGAAATCCTGAGTGGTCACGTTATTGGCACTGGAAATGGCCTAAGGATAAGACAGATCTTCAGAGAAGCTCTATGGAATTGTTCCTTGGTCTGTCCCAGTCTACAGAAGATGCTGAACATTAGGTAGAGGAAAGATTGTGATAGGCAATGAAAATGCCATGCTGAGGACACTGGCATTGTTTTCTAGGAAATAACCCATCAAATACTTTTCTATTTAGCAGGGAATGGATATCCTCCAATATCTATTAATTCATATGACACAAATTCCAAATTTGCATTCATTCAGATGCAGAATATCTTTTTTTTAAAATAAACTCATGTTTATACCTTTCAATGAAGATTTTAATAATTTTAATAGAAGAGCTGAAGAAAAAAAAAGCTTCCTATAACAAACAAGTCTATTAACTTAGAATGAAATAAAACTTTATCCTTGAGATTTGTATGTTTTATGTTTGCTAGAAAAAATTTTATGTACAATCTTCCTTATATTTGTACTCATCTACCTTAGTACGTAATAGGTACTTTATTCTAAAGTAACAGAACCAATTTCTCTAGACATTTTTCAATTATTCAGATGTTTTAGGGTCACATTGGCATTCCTTGCTTTGAATTAATAAGGTTTTAACCTTACCAACATTTTAGTACTAAACTCATTAGAAAAATGTCACACAAAAGAGAATTTGATATACAAATTTCACTAAAGATATTTCTTGCATGTTATTGAGGTGATAAAAAAAAATCTTCCATGATTGTCTGACAATCTAGTACATTTATTTCAAAAGGGAATCTGTGAAATGATTAAACTGGGTTACGAAAGATGGGTCAAGTTAAAACAAACAAAGTCCTTTTGCCATCATTTTCGGGAAAAGATACTTAGGAGAAAGCAAGAATACTCAAATCATCGTAGATATCTGTGTTTTAAGCCCAAGGAAGTTTGCTTGTATTATAGAATCAATAGTGATAAATGATATTTGCAAACATTTCCAAACATTTCCAAACATATTGGCATATTTCTGTGAAAGAAAACACTTTTTATTTTTTTTAATTAAAAAAAAAATTTTTTTTTAACGTTTATTTATTTTTGAGACAGAGAGAGACAGAGCATGAATGGGGGAGGGTCAGAGAGAGGGAGACACAGAATCTGAAGCAGGCTCCAGGCTCCGAGCTGTCAGCACAGAGCCCAACGCGGGGCTCAAACCCACGGGCGGCGAGACCGTGACCTGAGCCGAAGTCAGACGCTTAACCGACTGAGCCACCCAGGCACCCCGAAAACACTTTTTAAAATAATGGATCTCAGAGGTCCCCACTAAAACCAAAATTCAATTCACAGATTTTCAAGTGTGTTTGAAACTTTTTAACTGCCTTTTAAACATGGCTCAGAGGTGGATTCTTCTTCACAATGTTGCCTTTCGGGGGTAGTTTTTAGCTTTTACACAAATATGCAACTCTAAAAGAGGAGAATCCAAGTCTGGCAGAAACTTTGCTGGTCATCTGGCCTTCCTGCTAATGCCATGTTGATTCTACCCTCAGGACAGAGCCCACATGACTTCACTTAGTTCACAAGGCCCCTCCTGATCTGGATTCTACTTGATTCTTCAGCCTCAATGTTGCCCTTCTTCACTCCAGTCAAATAGCGTAATTCCTTATTATTATTCTCGGAAGTCACCATGATATGAAGGTGTTCCTACCACCTAAATAGTCAGCCCAATACTATCACTATTATTCTTAACTTATTTATATCCTCAAGTTGGTGTGTCATCAGAAATATGGGATATATATGGGTTAGTGCTACCAGCACTGAAGAATGCAGCCCACTCAGTCTATTTATAACAGCCGCGTGAGAGGGAATATTGGGGTACAAACTACAACTAATTGGGAACCTCATATATAAATATCTCTCCTTAGTCACTTGTCTTCCTATATATTTAAATGGATTTTTAAAAGTTTATTTATTTATTTTGAGAAAGAGAGAGAGTGAGCATGAGTGGGGAAGGGGCAGAGAGGAAGAGAGGGAGAATTCCAAGCAGATGTGGGGCTCAAACTCACAAGCCCTGAGATCGTGACCTGAGCTGAAACCAAGAGCTGGGCACTTAACTGACTGAGCCATTCAGGTGCTCCTATTTAAATGGATTAAAAAAAACCACTTAGCTACAATAGTTTACTGAAACAAAGTCTTGCCAAAAATTCCAATGTGTAAAATAGTTGGAGTAGAGGTGCTTTGAGAGAAGCACAGTGGGGTGCAGGCTGTCTGCCTGTCTCCCCCAGGTGCACCCCCAGGTGGCCCTTGAGGAGGCTTAATGGGAACTCTGGGGTCCCTGGGCACATGGTTTAAAAATTGTTGACTTAAAGTACCAACAACCTCTTCCAAGCGTTCTTGCTTCACTTGGTCCTTTCCCGTTACTTCTACTAACATCTCCAAGTCCAGCTTGAAATTAGTTTTTCAGTTGATCAGGCCAAAGGAGAAACTAATCTCTTTTTCATCTCGTGCCCAAGAGCCACTGCTTTAGCTGCAAATTAAAATTCCTCTCCCAAGTGACTTGGGCTGTCAACACCAAGTCCTCTATAAGTCCCTTGTTCCTTCACAATCCTGTGCTTGTATCCTACAGCCAAGACCCCAGTACCCCAACATTGCTCAGCAATTCACCACAAGCTCCAAGAGGCCTGGTAGAGGATAATGGAAAGGTCGAAACTCTAGGTATATACCCCAGAAAATGTGCACACATTTGCCTAAAGAGACTAGCACAGGAATGCTCTTTGTAGCATTATTTGTCATAGCAAAATGTGGCAGCAACCTAGAACAATAGAAAAACGGTAAATACATGACTGTATTTTCATGCAATGGAAAGCAATGTTGGCTGATAAAACCAACCTGCAAAATGACACAAAGACCATAATAACACAAACATAAATTTAAAAAAATGCAAAGCAATGTTATGGCCTATAGACATTTACATCAGTAGTAATAACATAAACATGATTGTGAAAGATAAATACTGCATCAGGATAAACGGTAATGTCTGGGAAGGGAAGGAGAATGGGGGAAGGGGTAGGAAAAGGGTACACAGACTGTATCCCTTATGTTTTGTTTTAAAGGAAGATCTGAAGTCAGTATGGCAATATTTTATAAATAATTCAGGGGAGTTTCGCAGTAGTTATACTGGTGTTTGATACATCACTCACTGTACTTTTCTAAAAGTTTGAAATGTTTCATTGAAAAAAAAGAAAGGATGGTTTGAAGTGAGGCAGGCTCGAACTCAAATCCTAACTGCCTATCTAGGGATAGGATCTTGGCCAAATTAAGATCCACTTTCATTGCCTATAAAATCAAATGATAATTCTTCATAGAGCCGATGGGAGAATGATATGAAACATGTATGTAGTTCTTGACACATAGCGTGAATCTGAGAATGGTCACTGTTCTTCTTATTGGCTAGGACAGACTTATGACCTTCTACTCTTTTTTTTGGAAATATGTGCACAGCATCACGGCAATCTGTATTTGATACAGTTTTATTTTCCTGGCCGCTGCCGGGCAGACCACAACACCAACGGTAGCATGACTCTCAGGATGAAAGGTTATCTTTATCATCGAACCCAGCAGATTTTGCTTCCCACTTCTTTTGTTTGCAAATGTCAATTAAAGGTCTGGGATTAGATGACTAACATTTTAAGAATCTATCTAATTGCTACATCCTGAGAGTCTGATAGCCTAACTTAGCAAAGGAGCACAAAAAGGTTTCTATGGACCAGAACCTTTTTAGAAGGCATTTAAAGAAAATTTGCTTTTGTTTATGACATTGATTTCCATTAGCAGATTATGTGTACCCTACTATTTTCCTTATAAACCGTAAGAAGTCTTTGCTCAAAAAGGTCCTCCTCACTCTGACCCTTATGAAAGATACTGTTTGAAGCATTTTCTTATTTCGCAGGAGGAGGTTTAGTAATTAAGAAGGAAAGCCATAGGGGCACCTGGGTGGCTCAGTTGGTTAAGTGTCCAACTCTTGATTTCGTCGGCTCAGGTCATGATCTAACCGGTTCATGAGATCGAGCTCCGTGTCTCTCTCTCCCTCTCTCTCTGCCCTTCCCCCACCTGTGAGTGTGCACACACTCTCTCTCTCTCTCAAAATAAGTAAATATTTTTTTTAAAGGAAGGAAGGGCATAAATGTTAATTCACCATCTCAACAAGACCTATTGAACTCCAGTGAATTTTAATAGGTGCTTTGTGAGAGCCAGACATAGAGGACATGTTCTCAACTTTTAAAGAACTTATCCAAATAATGACAACGTAATAGCCACCGATTACTAGCTCCTAATGTGTATCCATTATTGCAATAATGAAGTTACACAAATGGTCTCTGATCTGCACAACCACTCTGAAGGGTGCTATAACCTTCAGGTCACCAATGAAGAAACTGAGGCTCAGAAAAATACAGTGGTTTGCCTCAGGGAACACATCTAATAACTAGCAGAGATGGGGATTTGATTGTGGTAGGGTCAGTAGGAAAAAGAAGAGAGACATACCAAATCAGGCTGCAGTCTTAGCTTCTCTTTGACCCCTCCTCCAGCTATTTGTAATTGATTCTCCATTTTATAAACTCTATAATACTTTATACAGCCTTATCCACACATTCTGATTTTTATTTACACACCATTGTAAATTCTAGACAAAGGCTCAAAGGTACTACATGGGAATAGGTATGACATTAAGTGAAGGACTAATCTGACTTCTGTCCGGTTCTCTCTTCCTCACGGGGTGCTGAGGTAAGACTAGCTGATCAGACAACCAGGCAGATCGTAGACTGGGGAGATGACCTGACAAGGCTAGAGGTAGGCACAGCCAGAGAACAACCAGGTAAGCCACACCCTAGGAAACACGGCGATTCAAATCCAAGGATGGATGATCTTGTATTTAGGTCCTTGAGAGAACCCAAGTCAAAATGACCCAGCTAAGGCATTCCTGAATCCCTGCCATTACCTAGCAACACTAAACTTGTACACTAGAATAGCTGCTTCTCTAAAGATACAATGCTGGGGAAAGCTCCTTGTGCTCAGTACCACCACTAATGGGCACTTGCTTACCAGTCAATAATTCCCAAGCATACTCTAGGGGTGCCTGGGTGGCTCAGTCGGTTAAGCGTTCGACTTCGGCTCAGGTCATGATCTCTCAGTCTGTGAGTTCGAGCCCCGCATCGGGCTCTGTGCTGACAGCCTGGAGCCTGCTTTGGATTCTGTGTCTCCCTCTCTCTCTGACCCTACCCCGTTCATTCTCTGTCTCAAAAATAAATAAAAATTAAAAAATAAAAATTCCCAAACATACTTTAAGTTCTTAAAGAGCAGCAGGTTCAGACAGCTCCTTGAAAGCGCCACCTGCTGGTAGTAACTTAACCTCATCCCAAAGCAGACTGGAATAATTTGTGCTGTGCTGATGGCCAGTGCTAACACCTAACACCTTCTCCAAGGTAGACTCAGACTTCCCTTTTCTCGTCCCTTCTGAGAACTAGTCTCTTCAGTTCCTGGAGAGAGCAATGCCTACCTTGCCTTCTTATAGGAATCCTGAAATGTGATATCCCTGAGCATTGGAAATCATATAAACATGTAAGTTCTTATGATTATTTTTTTAAGCATCTTATCTCTCCTGCTTTATCAACTTCTTTCTTTCTGCCTGCAAACATGCAGAAGTCTCCATTAATTGGACGACAAAAAAAAAAAAAAGCCAAATATCACAGAACTTTTCAATGGATTTTTCTCCAAAAATCACTGCTAAACCTCTCAAAGGCTTAGTCTGCTCCCTTTTTAGAATTTTCTTTTCCTCCATTTATCCATGGACTCCCCCTCACCAGACTGCTGCACAGATATCTTCATGGAAGTTATTTAGAAAGAAAATAAGGAATGAATAAAGTGATTGCTCAGCAGCAGAGGCCACTTGATGTTGGTTGGCATGATTTGGCATTGTTCTCATTTTACACACAAAGACCCTGATGATCAGAAAGGGCTCAAAGGAAGGAAGGGGGCCTAGAATCACACAGAAAGAAGTAGCCAAGGCCACCTGTACAATTTGAGGGTCCCAGTGTAAGATGAAAATGTAGACCTGCTTATTCAAAAAGTAAGAAAAGGTGCGGTATTAAAACATAAAAACCATTTCTTCTGTGGTCTCTTCCTCAACTTGCAATGGTGTTTTTTACTTGCTATTTTTAATGTCATTCTAAGTCAAGCAAAATCAAAGGTTTAAATTAATGGCGTGAATTTTACCATTCATCTTCATTTAGCGCGATGCTAGTTTTAAATGCTAATACAAGGGCCCTTAATTCATATGTAGAATCACCAAGACCACGCAGTTTGTTTTTCAGATCTCATACATTCATGTATACTTTGTTCTTATCAGAACATTGGAAATGCAGTGCAAAACAAACTCAATTGTTATTTTACTTTTTGACATGTGTGTATTCTACCAACACTCTCTACCTTTGCTTACTGAAGAATAAGAAAAGCCTGAATGGAAAAGGAGCTATGGGTTATCCTGTATTTCCCCTTCCTTCTGTGTCATCATATTTAGTTCAAGTCATTGGCTAATAACATGAACAAGAAAGAATATGATGAGTTTCCTCTGTCATTTGTGTTTCTTAGAATGCCATTGTGGTTGTTGTTTGTTTGTTTTTGCATTCAAACCAAGTTCTGGCTCCAAAGGAATATATGGCCTCTAAAGGCTGTCAGCACCCTGCTTGCTGAGTCATAGACATGACATACTTACTTTGTATTCACTTTGAGTCTCCCTAAACTGCATTGTGGGTCCACTGGTATTCTGTGTTCATGGGGTATCGTGAATGCTCTATGTGAATGGGGTGAAAAGGAATGGTGGGCACATGTGTTTGCACATATCTCCTCTGTTCACCTACATGCTCCATTTCCCCATCAGACTTATAAGACACAGGTTCAAAGATATAACTATTAATAAATTCAGAAGTGTGGGCCCTTTTGAGTGCTGGGCCCTCTGTGACTACACAAGCTGAATGTCCACGAAGCCAGCTCTGGAGTAGCAAAGCCAGGAGCAGAGCCATATAGGACTCCAAAGTCTCTTAACATCACATGGAGTCTCTTCAAATAGCACAGGGCAAGTAGCAAAGGGATTGCAATCTGGGAGGAGAATGATAAGGAGGAAGAAGTGTTTGGGAAGATGGTTGTCAAAAGGACACAATAGCTCAGTTACTTTAGGCAGACGTACAGACTGGCATGAGCTAGGAGATATGACCTGGAAGCAAGCCAGCTCCCAAGGGTTGGACAGACAGTGTCCTAGCTTGTAGATGCTTAGAAAGCATTCCTTTTGGCAGCCAGCATCTACAGAGCACTTTCAAAACGAGGCAAAAGAGAGGCAGCCAGTATCAGGGGTCTAAGAAAGTAATATCTTAACAGGTAGGTCATGTTGGGATGCGTTCCTCAAGAGGCCAGGCAGAAAATCACATTAAGATGGACTATTGGCAAATAGGTAGGACCTACCTAACTATACGGCTGAGGTCAGGGGATGGCCACAATGGAGGCAGGGTCCCTGATCAAGAAACAGACCAGGATGGGGGAGTCATCATTTAATAGGCACAGAGTTTTTGTTACAAATCATGAAAAGGTTTGGGGTATAAATGATACTGATGGTTACACAACATTGTGAATGTATTTAATACCACTGGGTTGTATATTTATGAGTGGTTAAAATAATATTATGTTATATATATTTTACTATAATTTTTTTAAGCTGCAAAGAAAAAAGACCAGGGAGGAGGCAGACATTCAAAGATCAGAATTGAGGCATATATAATATGAGCAAGGAGAAGTAGATGCCAAATCCTATACCACATGTACTCAGCATTTAATAACATCTTGCCTCTAGACCACATAGAATCACTTCTGGGAGTTCTGCACTTTTCCCTTAAGAAAATAAGATCTTGGGGGATGATGGATGTGATCTGGCTGGGGTGAGGGTAGGGCCTCTTAAAAGCTTTTCCCTACTCTGTTAGGGGAGCAAGAAAGGCAGTTCAGTGTGGACATCTCTGGTGGCCTCTTCACTTGCTTGGACAGGTTTCCTCATCTGAGCAGCTACTATGCCAGCTACTGTGGGACAGAACCTGGGGCTGAGACCATAGGGATCTGGGAAAGAGGGAGGGCTAATTCTGCCACATAAGGGGGGGATCCTGTGCACCAAGCCCTGGCACAGGCCATGGGTAAGGGGCACCTTGAGAACTGCTAAGACCATGGTTTGGGCTTGGAATTGTCTCTCAGAATTCCCCAAGGGTCCTTGGAACCCCAGCCCCAGGTGCCACATGGGATCTAGCTTCAAGTGCACTTGGCGAGAAGGCCTGTATTAGCATCCTAGCTCACCCTTTTAAGAATAATGTCCTTCACCCTTGTGAAATTGGTGGAGTGCATCCCAGGTATCCCTGGCTTAGGAATGAAGGATGTGGTGGACAGGGATGGGAATGTTGCAGGGGGTGGCAAGAGGCTGGGATGAGATAGAGAGATGACTGGGCTGTCATTAGGGATGGAGAGAGATGAAGGATGACTTAATCAGATGGAGAAGTCTGATAGCAGGAATAATCTATAAAGGATGGAGAAGAGAAAGAGAGAAGAGAGAATTGAGATTTAGGTGTGCCTGCAGTCAACCATTCAACAAATGTTCATTGGGCACCTAAAATGTACCAGACAGTGGTTGGGGCAGCAATGCAGAACTAGACAGGATGTTCAAGGAACTTGGGGTCTTGTGTTGAAGACAGACCATCAAATGAACAGTTAAACCAAACTGTGATGAGCGTTATGACAGGGGAGCTACACAGGGCCAGAGAAAGAAAATGAGTTCATAATAATTAGAATTAGGTTCTGCTGGGGCGCCTGGGTGGCGCAGTCGGTTGAGCGTCCGACTTCAGCCAGGTCACGATCTTGCAGTCTGTGAGTTCGAGCCCCGCGTCAGGCTCTGGGCTGATGGCTCAGAGCCTGGAGCCTGTTTCCGATTCTGTGTCTCCCTCTCTCTCTGCCCCTCCCCCGTTCATGCTCTGTCTCTCTTTGTCCCAAAAATAAATAAACGTTGAAAAAAAAAATTAAAAAAAAAAAAGAATTAGGTTCTGCTGTATATAACACACAATCAAAATCACTGTTGCCCAAATGAGGTATATGTTTATTTCTCTCTCACATAACAGAAGTCCAAGGCTGCAATGGCATTTCCATATGTCCTCAGAGGCAGGGGCCGTTATTTTTTTGTTCCACCATGCTATCACCTAGCTTCCATCTTCAGTGTTACCTCATGGTCCATGTTGGCTGCTGGAACTCCAGCCATTGTTTGTAGGATGAGGGCTGCAAAAAGGAAGGCAGAAAAGAGACCCCTCCCTGTTGAATCCACTTGCTTTGAGCAGCCTTCTCCAAAGTCCCATACATACATTTCATTAAGAGACTTGGGAATAGGCTGTGTCCAACTTCAAGGGAAATGAAGGCCAGCTAAAATTCAGGTTTTGATAATAAGGGGGAAAGAAAGAATGAATTCCAGGTTAGTTAGTACTCGCTGACACAAGTGTTTTCATCTTTTGCATTCCATATTCCTGAATATCAAAACATGATGTTGAATTCTAGCAGAACTCCCAAAGATTATTATTTTTGGCAATACAGAGTATTCTTTTGTAATGAAAGGCCGAATTCATAAATATATTTAAATATTTCATTTTAAGACCTTGAGCTTATGGGGGGGGGGGGGAAGGTGAATTTTTCTGCCAGGAATGTACTCAACTAAGGAGATCTTTTCTCTGGCCATCAGTAGCCAGAGATGAGCAAACCACCACGAAGATACTCAAGGCAAGGGCAAGGACCCGGGGCCAAACAGTACAAATCAGGGTATCAGGTCAAGTTTGGTCAAGCATACCTTGCTATTACAAAATTATCTCAGTTGCAGAAAAAAAGGAAATTTCTATATTGATAACAGTGGTAGGTGGTGTTTGGGAATTTTTCTGTTTTTCTGCTTCAGCAGTCACTTCTTATTGCCATCTCAGTGCCCGCCACCTGAGTCAATGCTAATAACTGTGGGCTGAATGAACACTGGCAATGAATTTGTCTCTGAGAGATTCCCTCTTTTTACTTGCTTTAATATAGAATGACTTGAAATCCATAACTTCAAGTTGCCATAGTATTTCAAAGGAGTCAAGGAGCTGAGTACAAACCTGAAGGTTTAGTTATGGTGCCAGAATTTGGGGTTGATGTCTAGGTTTGGATCTCTACTACAGGGCTTGCTCCAGGGCCCTCACTTCTAATAAAAGCATTAGAAATAAATTAGAAATAAAAGTGGGCACCATAAATAAGAGCAATTCACTGCTTTTGATTCATCTGTTTAATAACCTCTTTCTTTTTTTAGGTAACCATTTATTTAGTGGCTTTATAATTAGGACAGCCAATCAAAAGTGAGTGACCCCATTACTGTTTTTAAAATGGAAATCAATTCCCAAGTAAGGTTAAGTGTGCTTTTATTCTACTTGAGGCCTTAATTAAAAGCATAAATAATACACATAAATCTTATGAATGCTGAACTCTGAAGGAAATGAAACTGAGCCTATTCCAATATATGAAGGAAGAAGTTAAGATCTATGTGAAGCCTCTGTCCAAAAGGCAATTAGCTGTCATTGCTGGCAGGTTACTCAAGCCAGTGAGAATTGTTACCAAATAATGCGTCTCATTGAGGCAAATCATGCCACTGAAAGAGACTTCTACCTGAACTTTTCTTAAAATGCTTTTTGAACAAAAGTGAATCCAAATCTATGATTCTCTCAAATAATTAAAGTATTTAGAAGAATATAATTTATGAAGCATCCTTACTATGTCATCCTGTACATTTGTATTTATTTAAACATTCATTCTTGTCCAAGGTGTTTTCACATCCATGATCTCATTTGGGCTTTACAACTCTAAACATGGTGGTTAGGATAAATGTTGAGTTCAGAGAAGCCAGGTGACTTGCTCAGGCTACACAGCCAAGTATGAGCCATTCCTGAGCTCGCATTGAGACCATGCGTTTGTTTGACAGTCGTGCACACGCTCTGGGCAGGCAGGTGCCGAGGATGCAATCATAGAGACAGTCGCTGCTGCTCTCAGGGAGGAGCTTCAGTGTGTGGACTCGTGAATCAGTCTGCTGGGGTTGGGTCCTGGTTCTGCTACTCACTGTTTGACTTGCACAAATTAATCGCTGTGTGCCTCAGTTTCTCTATCCGTAAAGGGAGAACAAATGAAATATCTACTTCATAGGGTTATGGTGAAAATTAGGTAAATGAATTCTTGCAAAAAGCTTAGGATGGATCTGACCTTGATTAAGTCCTCAGTAAATGTTAGGTCGGATTAGTAGGAGACTCAGACATTAGCTATATAAGCATGCTTACGAGTGTAATGATAGACTTGAGATAAATAGAAAGGAAAGTAACAGTTCTATCAGGGCTTGGGGCTAATAGAAGGTTCCCCAAGAAAATGGCTCTCACTGGAACTCTGAAAGACAAACTGGTGTTAACTATATGGTCATTCCAGACTGAGATTTGGGGTTTTAATTCCTGGATTACATATTCATTTTTAAACATACTGCAACTCTTTTTTTTTTTTTAAGGTTTTTTATTTTATTTTTTATTTTTGAGACAGAGAGAGACAGAGCATGAACGGGGGAGGGGCAGAGAGAGAGGGAGACACAGAATCGGAAGCAGGCTCCAGGCTCTGAGCCATCAGCCCAGAGCCCGACACGGGGCTCGAACTCACGGACTGTGAGATCGTGACCTGAGCTGAAGTCGGACGCTTAACCGACTGAGCCACCCAGGCGTCCCTATACTGCAACTCTTAGTACAATTTATTTAAGACCAATTTGTTGATCTAAAGCATATGGAATCAATTATTTTCTATAGCGAAAAGAGCACAAGCCTAAAAGTCAAAAGACCAAAGTTCTAGGTTTAGGTCTGCCATCAACTCACTGTAAGACTGGGAAGGGTCCTTTAGTCTGCTTCTGGGAATAATTTAGAAGTTCAAAAGAATGTTTTACCTCTAAGCCTACTAGGGTCTGGCTGCAATAAACTGTCCATGGTTTCCCCTTTCCATATGTATGCTGTTTTATCATCATAAAATACTCCAGTCGTTATTTCTACTTGTGAAAATCCTACCCATTCTCTGAGATCCATCCCAAATGTCCAGAGTGATGTGGGGGTGGGACAGCGATGATTTTATCTGCCAATCCTCCTACTTTTACAGAGGAGGGGACTTCCACTGCCCTCCCCACCATTAGCTAGTACAAGAAGACTTCTTTGTTTTGAGGTGAAATTCATATAAAATTAACCATTTTTAAGTGAACAATTCAGTGGTATTCAGTACATTCACAATATTATGCAATTACTACCTTTATCTAATTCCAAAATATTTTCATTGCTCAAAAAAACAAAACGAAACAAAACAAAAAACCCTTACCCATCAGGCAGTTACTCCACATCTCTCGCAGCCCCCAACCCCACCACTGGCAACCACCAGTCTTGTGCTTCTGTGGATTAATTTAAGGAAGACTTCCCTCAACTCCCACCATTCCCAACAAAAATATGACCTTATTCTCACCTAAACTTCCATTCCTTTTCTCTGGCGATACGTTAATTATATACAACTTGAGAGTCTCTCACTCCTTCCCCCTCACCCCAATCCTCCCTGATGTCAGACCCTTTTGCATTAAGGGCGGTGTTCATGCCACATTAAAGTGAATTGTGTGTAGTGGATTTACCATCAGATTTCTCAGCCCTTGACTCTGGTGCCACATATTTACCTACTTGCTTAGGAACTTTGGTGTGGGAAACTGTCCCTCTTAATTGACGATCGCCATATTGTTGTCTCCGACCAGGAAACTGTCTTTGTGCACCTGGAGCTGCAGCACATCAGCAACGCACAGACCTGTGAGGGGTGACAGCGCACAGAAGCACATTAGGGGGCCCCCAGGGTACTTCTTCTTCTCCAAAATTCTTGCATTTGACTTGGAGGAAGAGAAAAAGACGATATTGAGTTTCCTTTGTTTTCCCCCTGTATTTCTCTCTTCTTCTTGAAAGTTCTACTTAGTGATGCTTATTTCTCGAATCAATTAATACTTAGTCTCCTACCATGGGCCACTGTTCTAGCTAATGCAGATACAATAGTGAACAAGACAGGCAAAATCTTCCCTCTAGTCACGAAGACATAAACAACATGTGATAAACTATCAGGCAGTGACACATATAAAGAAGATAAGGTCCGGTACACAGGTTGGTCAGGGGAAGCCCGGAACCTGTGGCAGAGTGAGCCACGGGGCTATCTGGCGGGCAGGCCTTTGTCTTCAACATTCAAATAATGGCCGTAAACAAAGAGGCCTTATTATGATTATTTGTAAAGTTAAAAAAGTACCCTTTTGGTTATAGGAAAAATCAAACTTATATAAACAGTAGAAAGAATGGCATAATGAACCTCCACGTTCCCACTACCCAGCTCAGTGATTATTATCAACTCATGGCCAGTTTTGTTTCCTCTGTACCCATCTCTCCTGAACTTCCTGAAATATCTTGAAGCAAATCTCAGTATCACGTTATTTTCTCTGTCAATATTTCAGCATATATCTCTCAAAGACAATAACTTCCGTTTTTTTAACCTCACTGTCAAAAACAATGAGAGTTTTTAGTATCATCAAATATCCACTCAGTGTTCACATTTGCACCATTAGTTTGTGAACTTCAGCCACCACCACCACAACAAAACATTAGTAACTTCCATTAGCCTGAGAATCATTTCCTTAAGGCACTGGCTAAAAATATTAAGTACACACGCACAACATTTTTTTAGGCACAGTCTGTTCAGCTCCAGGTATAGGCCTGAATGTTCTTAGCTTGCAATGACTGCTAAGACAGGGAATGATGGCAATGCATCCTGGTGATTCATGTGCACTTTTTCGCCTAACACTTCAATATTTTTGGCCACCATGTAATAGGAGCTGAACACAAGTACATTACTCAGCTGAAAGCAGCCAGCAAATGAGGAACCGAGTACTATGACACAACGTCCATTTGCCCCACATATTTTCATCGGCTCCATTTGGCCATCAGCTTCCCCAGACGTCTACACATTTCTCCATAACTCAGCCACCACAGCCATCCCTCACACAACCTTCTGTTTAGCTACCTTTACTTGTGTTCTTTTTAAAGATTAAGTACTGTATGTACTATAATATTTTCTGTTAGAATTTAATATCTTTGGAACTTTATCAGATTATTGTTCTTTTGTTGCTGTTGTTAGTGCTCTGGTTACAAAATTGCATAGTTTTTTTTTTTTTTTTTTTTTTTTTAAGCAGTCTGTCTCCATCCTATTTTTCAGTGTAGCCAAAGACATTAATACATTATGGAAACCATTTAATGGGTGAAATATTGAATTATAAAAAATGAAATAACTTTTTTTTTTAATTTGAGAGAGAGAGAAGGTGTGCACAAATGGGGGTGTGTGAGCTGGGGAAAGGGAGAGAGAGAGAAAAAAAAAATTCCCAAGTAGGCTCCATGGTCAGGCAGAGCCTGATGTGGGGCTTGATCTCACAACCCTGGAATCACGACCTGAGCTGAAATCAAGAGTCAGATGCTCAACCAACTGAGCCACCCAGGCACCCTTCAAATAAATATCCTTAAAAATAATTTACAAATGATATTGATTTGCACTGTTACCCATAGTTTGAGGGAAAACTCAGTAATGAGTCCTGTTTTTATCCTCCACCTCAACCTCCCAGCAAATCATAACAGTTTTAGGAAAGTAGGAACTTAAAACTGTGGCTCATATAATGATGGCTTACAAAAACATTAAATGAACAAAATATGTTCAAAAACATATAGATAACTCTTGTTCATACGAGCTTATAATGAGAGTCTAAAATATGCTATCGCCAAAGTTCTGGATAAACTGTCAATAAAATGATAAACACATTGCAATGAATAAACTGCTCCTTAATTCAGTATATCATACTAGCTGTTTACCTTGATTTGAGATGCCAACACCTTGAATTTCCCAGGTAGGTAGAGAATCAGGTAGCGTCAACTCTATCTGATGCCTAGAAAATAAAATATTTCACAGCTATCACACACAGGTGAGCCTTAGTTAACCTGGAACCAATTTAACATGGTCTATTAATCAGAAATGTTTACAGTTTTCACATATGGGCTCTTGAAGCAAATCACAAGAAAACAAAGTTAAATCAGTGACCATAGGTGGGGAGAAAGTCAAGAAAAGAACAAAGGACAACAAGGGACTCCTACATTCTCAGAATGATTGCCTATACACCAATTAAGTTGAAATATATGAAATTGCTGTGTGGGTCAAGAACGTTTGGTTACAGGCATATACATGTGGTTTGGCATAGATTGAATGTTTGCATTCCCCCCAAAATTCATACATTGAAATATAATCCCCAGTGTGATGGCATTTAGACGTGAGATCTTTGGGAAGTGCTCAGGTCATGAGGGTGGAGCCCTCATGAACTGAATTAGTGTCCTTACAGAAGAGGTCCTGGGGAATTCCCTCATTCCTTCTGTCATGGCTATCCGTGAACCAGAAAGTGGGCTCTCACTGAACATTAAATCTGCCAGTGCCTTGATCTTGGACTTCTCAGCCTCCATAACTATGAGAAATAAATGTCTTGTTTATAAGCCACCCAGTCAGTGGTTTTCTGTTATAGCAGCCCAGATGGATTAAGACATGGTTCAACATACTCCCATGTTTTGTTTTCATTGCCCTACTTTTATAAACTGAAAGGGCTGTGATAAGTTATCAAATTAAAATTATATTATTTTCAGTGAACTCTACTTTTAAGAAAAGTAATCAAAAACAATTGAAACAAAAAGGAATTTTCAGAATATCAAAGTCCATTTAGTCTAAACAGTACATTTCCTAAGTGCCTATCATGTGCATGGCACAGTCCTAAGACTAAATACAGGGATAAGTAACAAGCTGTCTGCCTCAAATAACTTATTCTAGAAGAGGAGAGAAATACGTAAACAAATACATGATCACAGAGGTAATAGGGCTTCAATACAAGCAGTAAGAATGCAGAGAGGTAAGTATTTAATTCTTTGGGGGCCACTTTCTGGTGAACCCAGTGTCTGAGTTGGTTGTCAAATGTGAAATGCCTTTTGTTAGGAGTGGAGGGTTAAGAAAGAGGATTTCCAGGAAAAGGTAAGAAAACTGCACAGACCAAGTACTGCTGGAGCACAGAGGGCACAATAAAGGATAGTGGCAAGGGCTTCTGGGAGATGGGCTGGAGCCATTGGCAAGAGCAGTGGATGAGAGGGTCTTAATCTACATTGATTTTGCCTGATGGGTCATGGAGAAATGGTTTTAGGTGGGGAAATGGCATGATCAGATTTGGATTTTAACATAATCACATGGGTGGCTGTGCTTAGAAAGTGAATCAGAGAAGTGGATAGAGCTGGAATCAGGGAGGGTAAAGGAGGCTGTTGGGCATCAGGCAAGTCATGATAACTGAAGAAAAACTGATCATTTCTCAAACCTTATGGATAATCGGTTATTTACAGCGTGTGTTTATAATACAAGGAAAATATTGCCTTCTCTTATTTGTTATGTAGATAAATAGCATTGGAAATACATACCTAAATGGATGATATACATTGTTGGTGTGTTTGTTACACACCAGAGTCTGTTTAGAAGTACTGAAACAACTACACAGAAGTATAATGCCCAGATATCACCCCAAACTACATGCTCAGTATAAGTTCAAGGTAAGTGAAATGGCATTCGTCTACAAAGATCAGTGCTCAGTTAACCCTGCTACTGAGGGAAAAACCAGCCCAATAGCCAACCAAATTAACCTTGATCAAATGTCAGTGCTATCTTTAATAATCAAAGAAACCCTCTGAAGATTGACAGACCACTTATATATCATATTTGAATAATTTTTAAAATTCCTAAGGAAAAGAATAAAATCTTAGAATACCTTTTAGAGACATGATGTACTTCCCATAACCCGTTTTCTAAAAAATTGCTTCTTTCAAACATTATTGGGTACCTGCTTGATGGCTCTAAATTATAAATATGAAAACACAGGGTAAACATAACATACAATAGAGTTACATGTTAAAGCATGATGGCTAACTTTAAATTAAATATTTTAATGAATTTGATCAAACATTTAATTTTTGTAATATCAAAATAGGAAAATAAAATCCTCGATTTAAGGTGTCTAATATGCATTACATGCAAAAAGCAAAATACAGAATGGTAACCTCCCATAGGTATAAAACAAAATGTTATACAGAGATACAGCTACAGGTGTAGACATAAATATTTACATAGGCAGAGAAAATTTCTGGAAAGATAAAAAATTTTAAACAATGGCAATGTCTTAGAAAGCAGGTAGTACAGGGGTCAGGAATTTTTACCTTGTACTTCACACTCTTCTATTACAGTATTGTTTTTGTAATGAAAACTAGTGCAAATTTTTAATAAAAGGGTAAAGAAGGATGTGCCAAAGCAAATCAACAAAAGGCAAGAAAGGATATAAAGAAACAATAAGGAAGCATATTCAATAGAAAATATAAGAGAACATGAATAAGTATAAACTCAACAAACTTGAGTGGGCTTAAAACATCTCATTAAAAGTTAGACATTCTCAAAACAGGTTAAGAAAAGAAAACTTATCTAGAAACAGATTTAAAAGCTATACAACAGCACCAAGTGATAGAGAAAAGTTTAAAATAAAGGGATAGAAAACCATATATAGGCCAAATACTGACAAAAGATAAGCTAGTAGTTAAATAATAACTTCTGATAAAACAGAATTCAGAACAATTTAAATGGGGTAAAAAAATATTTTATGTGGATAGAGTTACATTTTGCTAAAAAGAAGAGGTAGGCATAAACTATGTACGTAAGAACACAGCTTTGAAGTACATACAGCAAAAACTGTAAAAAATACAAGGAGACACCTGAATCAATAATTCATATGAAAAATAAATGTAGTTAACTTACAAAGTTAGAAAAAGAACAATAAAACAAAAAAAAAGTAGAAGGTAGAGATTAATGGACCATATAAAACAGAAAACAATTATAGACGTAATCAACAAAACTAAAAAATTGTTTCTTTAAAAAGATCAATATAATAGAGAAAGCTCTGGCAAGTTTGAGAAGAAAAGAGGACATGAATTAACATGGAAGGCATTATGCTAAGTAAAATAAGTCAGGCTAAGAAGGACAAATATCATATGATTCCACTCATAAATGAAATCTAAACAAAACAAAAACAAAACAGTAAGCAAACAAAAAGCAGGATCAGACCTATAAACACAGAGAACAAACTGATGGTTGCCAGAGGGAAAGGAAGTAAGGAGTTAGAAAAAAATGGGTGAAGGGGAGAGGGAGGTACAGGCCTCTCCAGACAGGCAATGAATAAGTCATGGGAACACAAGGCAGAGCATAAGGAAAACAGTCAACTGACAGAGCTTTTTTTAATGTTTATTCTTAAATATTTTGTTGATTTTCCTCTAAATTTTATTATTGGGCTTTTTTAAGCCTATAGGTTATATTACTTTCATATATTTTTTAACTAATAAAAATATTTTAATCATATGCATTCATAAGTTTAGAAAGATTTCCCAGCAATATCACTATTATTGAAGATTTAAGATAAGTTTTATATTTTAAAATATTTTTCAGAGCTTACTTGTTTATATACTTTTATAGGTTCATGGAAAGGCACAAAGAAGTTATTAAATCCTTTTTTTAAAAAAAGTTATTTAACAAGGAAAAAAATTGTAAGTATGAGAGGTAATAGATGTTAACTGAACTTACTGTGGTAAACATTTCACAATATATACATAATCCAAATGATTACGTTGTACACCTTAAACTTACACAATGTTATATGCCCATTATATCTCAATAAAATTGGAAAAAAACTAAAAATAAAAAATTTAAAAAATAATTTAAAAGTTACTGACTTTTTAAAGCACCAGATTAAACAAACATTGCAATATTTTTTCTTAATTATGATCATGCCTTAACTTGCATGATCTGCACAGTAGGGCAGTTAAGTAGAATTCAGATGAAACCAAGGAAAATAGGTGGAAAAGGTTATTAAAATTAAACAAAATTGTAATAAGTTGTACTCATCAGGATTTTCCATGAAACCATGTGAAATTGAAGTAAAGGAAACTCTTTTCTGTATATACTTACTGGGATTTCTTCTACTTCTAAAATTTCTTATTGGTTATGCTTTATGGCAGAATCAATAATGATATTTTGATTCTTCAAAGTCTCCTATTGTCTTTTTGCAAGATTTTAAGTATCATGTGTGGTCAATGATGTGTGTACAAAGTGAGTATCACAGAATCATTCCGTCAAATATTTCCATTTCACAAACTAGCTCTTAGAGGATAAATAACGACCTGCAAACGCTACACACTGAGTTAGTGAGAAAGCTGGTCAGTGGGACTAGTGGGACTAGTGGTATCCAAACTAGTATTATTGCCACTGACCACTCTGTTTTTTTCAAGCCAAATTGGCAGGAGTTCATACTTCATCTTTCCTACATGAAGCCAAATTTGGAAGTACTTCTTCCAATGGCAGCACAGACTCTGCTTGGCACCCTCTTACTGTACTGCACACAAAACAGGAGCGCTTACACATACCATGCCTTCCAATCATTACATGGATGTAAGACGTGTCCTCCCGCAGTTTATTTGCCAGCTCACAACACTGAGAGAAAGCTCTGGAACAACGTGGGCCAAGGGTAATCTTTGCAGCTCTCTGCTCACAGCTCTCCTCGCTTTTAAAGGCTCCGTCATAACAGCACTTCTGGATCAATGGGTGTTTGAACGTGGATGCTGAGATAATACAACTGCTCTTAGTCAAGTACAGATTCAAAGTCTTGGGGCTAGACTTACAGGCCCTGGTTCATCTTCCTCCCTGGTACCCCCGGCTCCACCCCCTCCAGCACCAATGGTCAACCAGCCCCTGCTGGAACAGCTATCAGAATGGGAAGCTGCTTCCTCTCCAGGCAACCTGTTCCATTTCAGAGAGCTCTAATTGCTGAAAAACTCTTCCTGACATCTTCTAAATCAAACTCTCACTCCTATTTCTTTATAGGTACTCATAGAATTAATCCTCTTGTGCAGCAAAAGTCACATAACCACCACTTCCTTGAATATTTGAAGACAGTCATCATGACTACCTAAATCTCATCCTTTCTCCAGTAAACATCCCTGAGGCTTTTTTATTTGGACCATGTTTTCACAGGATATGGTTTCAAAGCCCTTGTACAGTCACTCTCCCCTGGACACGCACTTGGCCAAGAAGGTCAAGCCAGCCAGCACAAAGTCTGAGTGAGTGAATAGAAGAGTAAGAACTTTCACTGAGGTTGCCCTCCTGTTTTCTCAAAAACCTCTGAAAGGGACCTTAGACTTGGTCATGTCTTCTCTGTCATTTAGAAAGGAGGAAATAATAGTACAGATAGGGGAAGAGACTCGTCCCAGTGGGTGTAGCTGCTAAGAGGCAGGGCCGGGGCTGGAGCTAAGAGGCAGCATCATGTAGTGAAAAGGCCACTGGGCCACAGAATAGAAGCTCTGACACTTGTGGCTGCCCCACCTCTTCCAGTCATCTGGACTTTGCAACACAGTTCAGTTTTCAGAAACTCATTTTGCCATCATTAAATGATTATAGTTTCTGCCTAGCCTCGGTCAGAGTGTGGCTTTGGTGAGAAAGAGCTTTAAAAAGAATAAAGCACTGGGGCACCTGGGTGGCTCATTTGGTTAAGTACCTGACTTCAGCTCAGATCATGATCTCGCGGTTCGTGGGTTTGAGCCCTGCATCAGGCTGTGTGCTGACAGCTCGGAGACTGGAGCTTACTTTGGATTCTGTGTCTCCCCCTGTCTTTACCCCTCCCCTTCTCACTCATTCTCTCTCTCTCTCTCTCTCTCTCTCTCTCAAAAATAAATAGGCATCAAAAAATTTAAAGCAATAAAAAATAAAAAGAATAAAGCATTAAACATTAGTTCCTCCTAAGCTAAGTGCTTTAGCTGTACAATCTCATTCAATTCTCCTAAGAGCAGAGCAGAGAGAAATTATCTCCATTTAACTTGGCAAAGATCACTTAGCTGTAAGTAGTAAGCTGAGACCCAAACCTGGTCTCTAATTCTAAAAACATTGTTTTATGTGATGCCTTCTAAATATGCTTTTGTGGCAAATCCCTGCTGGAAATGGGGGGGGGGAGCTTTATAATAATATTATTATCATCATTATTCTACTAATAATATTATCATCATTATTATTAATGACATATACTAATGACAATATTATCATTGTTATTATTAAAGCACAATATCTGTAACTCCTTGACATTATTGATAGTATAACTGAAATGTAAGTGCTATATTAAAATCAGTTCTCTCTCTCTGTCTCAAAAATAAATAAATGTTAAAAAAAAAAAATTTAAAAAAAGGGGCGCCTGGGTGGCTTAGTCGGTTGAGCGTCTGACTTCAGCTCAGGTCACGATCTCGAGGTCCGTGAGTTCGAGCCCCGCGTCAGGCTCTGGGCTGATGGCTCAGAGCCTGGAGCCTGCTTCTGATTCTGTGTCTCCCTCTCTCTCTGCCCCTCCCCTGTTCATGCTCTGTCTCTCTCTGTCTCAAAAATAAATAAATGTTAAAAAAAAAAAAATTTAAATCAGTTCTTTCACACGCATCTTCCAAGTGACCCGGACAGGTTCTGAACATCCAAAGGATAGAAGTAGTGCCCAGCAGAGCACAGCAGTCACTAGTGTAGTGGGCTCTGCTGTCAATCTGACCTGTGCCACTCACTATCCCAAGATGTTGGACATGTTACTTAGTATTAAATTCTCTGGGCCTTGATGATTTCATCTGGAAAATGGAGGCAATAAGAGTACCTACTGCATGAGATTGGTGTGAGTGTTTAAGGAGAAAATCTGATTATGAGGCATCCACAGTGCCTGGCATGTAGTCAGTCCTCAATTAGCATTAGCTATTATTTCAACCTAAAGTTCATCAGACCTAGCTTTTGTGAGAATGTGGGGGGAAGCTACACATTTAACTGCTGCACCAGCTACTCTGAGAGAGAGAGGAAGATCTATGAGACAATTAGAAAGCAACTCTATCATCACTATAGAGAATGGCTATGGTGGTGACCTATTTCTTTTAAGTTAAGACTCTGCGAAGTAAATGTGTGTTAATTTAACCAGTTTGCTTTACTCCTATAAAGAGCAAAAGCTGGGTGTGCCTACAGATCTTTTCATCTGGTCTACATCAATTAGCTAGAATGAGAAAATGTAGCAGATCCTGGATCACTTCATCATAACCTCTGAAAACAACATGAGAACTTTGGAGCACCTAGACTTTCTATTTTCTCTTTTAATTCTCTTCTTGATCTGGGAATTTTCTCCAACAATCCACCTGTTAAAAAACAGAGAGAGAGAGAACATACCTCAGAATAAATGCTTCCATCAGATTATCTAAATTACCAGTTCACAGAATGGACTGTGTATATTTTATCAGAGATCTGTTCTATTTCCCACAACAATTCTGATCTGTATACCCGTAAAACAGAGATGTATAAGAGCAGAGTAAGCATATTTTTTGGTAGCACTATTATTATTTGTTCTTTGCTAAAGTATGACCTCAAGAAGCTCAAACATAATAAGACAGAAAGCATCAAATACACACATTTTTAAGGTGTTTGTTCATCTGTTTAAAACACTTAGTGAGTGCCTTTTGTCTCCCAGTTAGGAAACAACAAAAATCAGTAAAATCCTGTCCCTATCCTGGATATCACAAAAATCTAAAGACACGAAATATGGTGGCACAAAAACAGACACTCAGATCAATGGAACAGAATAGAGAGCCCAGAAATGGACCCACAAACGTATGGCCAACGAATCTTTGACAAAGCAGGAAAGAATATCCAATGGAATAAAGACAGTCTATTCAACAAGTAGTGCTGGGAAAACTGGACAGTGACGTGCAGAAGAATGAACCTAGACTACTTTCTTACACCATACACAAAAATAAACTCAAAATGGATGAAAGACCTACATGTAAGGAAGCCATCAAAATCCTCGAGGAGAAAGCAGGCAAAAACCTCTTTGATCTTGGCCGCAGCAACTTTTTACACAACATGTCTCCAGAGGCAAGGGAAACAAAAGCAAAAATGAACTATTGGGACCTCATCAAAATAAAAAGTTTCTGTACAGCAAAGAAAACAATCAGCAAAACTAAAAGGCAACCAACAGAATGGGAGAAGATATTTGCAAACTACATATCAGATAAAGGGTTAGTATCCAAAATCTATAAAGAACTTACAAACTCAACACCCAAAAAACAAATAATCCAGTGAAGAAATGGGCAAAAGACACAAATAGACACTTCTCCAAAGAAGACATCCAGATGGCCAACTGACACATGAAAAAATGCTCCACATCACTCATCATCAGGGAAATACAAATCAAAACCACAACGAGATACCACCTCACATCTGTCAGAATGGCTAACGTTAACAACTCAGGCAACAACAGATGTTGGTGAGGATGTGGAGAAAGAAGATCTTTTTTGCATTGTTGGTGGGAATGCAAGCTGGTGCAGCCACTCTGGAAAACACTATGGAGGTTCCTCAAAAAATTAAAAATAGAACTACCCTAGAACCCAGCAATTGCACTACTAGGTATTTATCCAAGGGATACAGGGATGCTGTTTTGAAGGGGCACATGCACCCCAATGTTTATAGCAGCACTATCAACAATACCCAATGTATGTAAAGAGCCCAAATGTCCATCGATGTATGAATGGATAAAGAAGGTGTGGTATATATACACAATGGAGTATTACTCGGCAATCAAAAAGAATGAAATCTTGCCATTTGCAACTATGTGGATGGAACTAGATGGTATTATGCTAAGCAAAATTAGTCACTCAGAGAAAGACAAACATCATATGACTTCACTCATATGAGGACTTTAAGACACAGAACAGATGAACATAAGGGAAGGGAAGCAGAAATAATATAAAAACAAGGAGGGGGACAAAACATAAGAGACTTAAATATGGAGAACAAACAGAGGGTTACTGGAGGGGTTGTGGGAGGGGGGAAGGGCTAAGTGGGTAAGGGGCATTAAGGAATCTACTCCTGAAATCATTGTTGCACTATATGTTAACTAATTGATATAAATTTAAAAAATAAAATTAAAATTAAAAAAGAATGAAAAAAGAAAGACATGAAATTAGGGTTTCATTCTATTAATATTATAAAGTCAGACTGAGTATAAAGGGATTGTTAGGTGCTGAATTCAGTTTTCCTCCACAAATTCATATGTTAAAGTCCTAACCCCCGTACCTCAAAATATCTGGAGATGAGGTTGTTAAAGAGGTAATTAAAGTTAAATTAGGTCATTGGGTGGGCCTTAATCCAATATGGGGTGGGTCCTTATAAGAAGAGATTAGAACACAGATACACACAGAAGAAAGACTGTGTGAGGACTCAGGGAGAAAGTGGCCATCTGTAAGCCAAGGAGAGAAGGCTTAGAAGAAATCTATCTTACTGACACCTTGACCTTGAACTTCTAGTCTCTAAAAACTGTGGGGAAACAGTTTCTGTTGTTTAACCCACCCGGTCTGTACTACTTTGTTTTGGCAACCCTAGCAAATTAGCACAGGGGGAGAGGTCATTCTCCAAGGCCAGCTTGGGAGTGGGGTTGGAAGAAAAGGTGAAGCTTGAGCTTTTATGGCAAATGATAGGAGAAAGGCATGCCAGGAAGTGGTTTGACAGAACAAGACCCCCTCTAAGGTGCTCCCCAAGAAGACAAGTGAGGTCTGATCACAGGGGCCTAAAGCAATGCAAGAAAGGAAAAGATCCAGAAGCAGTTTGATCTGACCTAAGACAGACTCTCTTCCTTAGAGGGACGTGGATGCTGGTGGGGGGGGGGGGGTTCATGCAGAGTGCTGACAAGCTTATCAGAAATGTGTTGTGGGAGTAAAGGATGGAAAAAGATATCCCATGCAAATGGTAATCAAAAGAGAGCAAGGGCGGGGCGCCTGGGTGGCGCAGTCGGTTAAGCGTCCGACTTCAGCCAGGTCACGATCTTGCGGTCCGTGAGTTCGAGCCCCGCGTCAGGCTCTGGGCTGATGGCTCGGAGCCTGGAGCCTGTTTCCGATTCTGTGTCTCCCTCTCTCTCTACCCCTCCCCCGTTCATGCTCTGTCTCTCTCTGTCCCAAAAGTAAATAAAAAACGTTGGAAAAAAAAAAAAAATTAAAAGAGAGCAAGGGCAGCTATACTTAGACAAAATAGACTAAGTCAAAATTGTCACAAGAGACAAAGAAGGATATTATATAACGATAAATAAAGTCAATCTACAGGAATATATAACAACTAAAGATGCATCTAACATCAGAACACCTAAATATATAA
Organism: Panthera leo; assembly: GCF_018350215.1. Taxonomy (NCBI): domain Eukaryota; kingdom Metazoa; phylum Chordata; class Mammalia; order Carnivora; family Felidae; genus Panthera; species Panthera leo. The sequence continues at coordinate 79,984,891 of NC_056691.1, forward strand.
AGCAAATATTGACAGAACTGAAGGGAGAAGTAGGCAGCAATATAGTAATAGGAGGAGACTTCAGTATCACACTTTCAATAATGGGTAGAACATCCAGACAGAATATCAATAAGGAAACAGAGGACTTAAACAACACTATAGACTAAATAGACCTAACAAACATATACAGAGCATTCTAACCAACAACAGCAGAATATATATTAATCTCAAAGGCACACAATCCTTGTCCAGAATAGATCATATGTTAGGTCACAAAATAAGTTTTAACAAATTTAAGAAGACTGAAATTATACCAAGTATCTTTTATGACCACAATGGAATGAAACTAGAAATCAACAACAGAAGGAAAATTGGAAAATTCACAAGTATGTGCAAATTAAACAGCATACTCTTGAACAACCATTAGGTCAAAGAAGAAATCAAAAAGGAAATTAGATAATACTTCAAGAAATAAAAACAAAAATTCAACATGCCAAAACTTATAGGATGCAGCAAAAGCAGTACTAAGAGGGAAGTTCATAGCAATAAATGCCTAATTTAAGAAAGAAGACAGATCTCAAATAAACAACCTAATGTTACACCTCAAAGAACTAGAAAAAGACCAAACCAAATCCAAAGTCAGTAAAAAAAAAAAAAAAAAAAGAAAGAAAAAAAAAGAAAATAACAAAGATTACAGCAGAAATAAATGAAATATTAAAAAAAAAATCAATGAAACTAAGACTTGGTATTTTGAAAAGATAAACAAAATTGGCAAACCTTTAGCTAGCCTAACTAAGAAAAAAAGAAGACCCAGATAAGTAAAATCAGAAATGAAAAAGGAGACATTACAACTGAGGCCACAGAAATAAAAAGGATCATAAGAGACTACTATGAACAGTTACACGCTAACAAACTGGATAACTCAGAAGAAATTAAATGGATAAATTCCTAGAAACATAAAACCTACCAAGATTAAATCATGAATAAACAGAAGGACCAAAAAACCCTATAACTAGTACAAATTTTGGGTCAATAATCAAAAACCTCCCTGAAACCAAAAGTCCAGACCAGATGGCTTTACTGGTAAATTCTACCAAACATGTAAAGATAAATTAATTCCAATCCTTCTCAAACTCTTCTCAAAATTAAATAGGAAGGACACTTCCAAACTCATTTAATGAGGCCGAAATTACCATGATACCAAAGACAAAGACACCAACAAGAAAATAAAATTCCTTGATGAATATAAGTACAAAAATCCTCAACAAAATACTAGCAAATAGAATCCAACAGCATAGGAAAAGGCTCAAACACCATGACTAAGTGGGATTTATACCTGGGATGTAAGGGTGGTTCAACATATGAAAATCAATTAATGTGATACACAGTGATGCACCACATTAACAAATAAAGAAATAAAAGCTACACAATTGTCTCAATAGATACAGAAAAAGCATTTGACAAAATTCATCATTCTTTCATGATAAAAAAGTCTCAACAAACTGGGAATAGAAGGAAAGTACCTGAACATAATAAGGGCCATATATAAAAAGCCCACAGGTAACATCATACTAACATCATACTCAATGGTAAAAAACTGAAAAGGGGGCACCTGGGTGGCTCAGTCGGTTGAGTGTCTGACTTTGGCTCAGGTCATGATCTCACAGCTCGTGACTTCGAGCCCCTTGTCGGGCTCTGTGCCGACAGCTCAGAGCCTGGAGCCTGCTTTGGATTCTGTGTTTCCTTCTCTCTCTGCCCCTAACCCACTCACATTCTGTCTCTGTCTCTCTCGAAAACAAATAAACATTAAAAAAAAAAAAAAAAAAAAAAAACTTAAAAGCATATCCTTTAAGATCAGGAACAAGATAATGATTCCTACTCTCCATCATTTCGATTTAACATACTGCTGGAAGTTCTAGCCAGAGTGATTAGGCAAGAAAAAAAAAGGCATTGAAACCATAAAGGAAGAAGTAAAATTGTCCTTGTTTGCAGATAAAATGGTTATATATATAGAAAAAAAACTGCATAAAAAACTATTACACTAATAAATTTATTCAGTAAAGTTGCAGGATAAAAAAAATCTACATAATCAGTGGTGTTTCTATACAGTAACAATGAACTATCCAAAGATGAAATTATGAAAACAATTTAATTTACAATAGTACCTCTCCATAAAAACCTTAAGAATAAACCTAGTTAAGGAGGTGAAATATATGCTTGCTGAAAGCTACAAACACTGATGAAAGAAATGAAAGAAGACACAAACAAGTGGAAAGACATCCCATGTTCACAGACAAGAAGACTTAATATTGTTAAAATGTTTGTACTACCAAAAATGATCTACAGATTAGATGCAATCTATCAAAATCCCAATGGCATTTTTTTTATAGAAACAGAAAAAGCAATTCTATAGTTCATATGGAAGCACAAAAGACCATGAATAGCCAAATCAATCCTGAGAAAGGAGAATAAAGCTGGAGGTATCACACTTTCTGATTTCAAGCGATATTACAAAGCTACAGTAATCAAACAGTATGATCCCAATATAAAGACAGACATGCAGACCAATGGAACAGAATAGAGAGCCCAAAACCAAATTCATGCATATATGGTCAACTGATGTTCAATAAGAGTGCCAAGAGTACACAATGGAGAAAGAAGTTCTCTAACAAATGGTGTTGGGGAAATAGGATGTCCACATGCAAAAAAATAAAATTGGGCCCTTGTTTGATACCATATACAAAAATCAACTCAAAATGAATACAGATGTAAATGTAGGATTTACAACCCCAAAATTCCTAGAAGAAAACATACGGGAAAAGCTTCATGACATTGGTTATAACAATGATTTCATGGATATGATATCAAAAGCACAGCAACACCATTTGCAATGACATGCAAGGAGCTAGAGTGTATTATGCTAACCGAAATAAGTCAGAGGAAGACAAATACCGTATGATTTCACTCATATGTGGAATTTAAGAAACAAAATAGATGAACATTTGGGAGGGGGGCAAGAAAGAGAGAGAGGGAAACAAACCATAACAGGCTTTTAACAATAGAGAACAAACTGAGGGTTGATGGAGGGAGGTGGGTGGAAGATGGGCTAGATGGGTGATGGGTATTGAGGGCACTTGTTATGATGAACACTGGGTGTTGTATGTAAGTGATGAATCACTGGATTCTACTGCTGAAACCAGTATTGCACTGTATGTTAACTAGAATTTAAATAAAAATTTGAAGAAAAAAAATATTTCTGAGGAGCTACAAAATAAAAATAAAACAACAAAAGAACAGCAACAGAAACGATAAACAGGTAGAATCTCATCAAACTAAAAAGCACAGCAAAGGAAGCAACTAACAGAGTGAACAGGCAACCTAGGAAAGGGAAGAAAATATTTGCAAACTATATATGTGATAAAAGGTTAATCTCCAAAATACATAAAGAACTCCTACAACTCAATAGCAAAAAAACCTAATAACCCAATTGAAAAGTGGGTTAAGGACTCCAAAAGACATTTCTCCAAAGAAGATATACAAATGGCCAACAGGTATATGAAAAAGTACTCAATGTTACTAATCAGAGAAATGCAAATCAAAACCACAATGAGAAATCACATCTGTCAAACTGGGTATGATGAAAAAAAAAAGATAAATGTTGGCAAGAATGTGGAGAAACTTGAACCCTTACACACTGTTGGTGGGAATGCAAAGTAAGGCAGTGAAAAACAGTATAGAAGTTCTTCAAAAAATAAAAATAGAACTACCATATGATCCAGCAATCCCACTTCTAGATACTTATTATCTAAGAAGAACTGAAATCAGGATCTCAAAGAGATACTAGCACTCCTGTGTTCATTGTAACACCCATTCACAAAAGCCAAGGTATAGAAACAACTTACATGTCCATTAACAGAGGAATGAATAAAGAGTATGTATGTATAGTATTCCATTGTGTGTATGTATGTTACACACACATTATATACATATACACACACACAACATACATGTGTGCGTATGTATACATGTAATACTATTTAGCCTTAAAAGAGAAGAAAATTCTGCAATATGCACTAACATGGATGAACCTTGAAGATATTAAGCTAAATGAAATAAGCCAGTCACAGAAAGGCAACCAGCATGGTTCCACTTATATGAGCTATCTAAAATAGCCAAGTTCATAGAATCAAAGAGTGGAATGGTGGTTGCCAAGCGCTGGGGGAGGAGACAATAGGGAGTCACTAATCAAAAGGAATAAAGTTTCAGTTAAGCAAGACAAATAAGCTCTAGAGATCTGCTGTACAACACTGTACCTATAGTCAACAATAATGTATTTAACACCTCACTTAATTTGTTAGTAGGGTAGATCTCATGTTCGGAGTTTTACCACAATAATATAATTTTTTTTTTTTTAGTTAAAAAAATTACGCAGTGGAACAGGGAGGATTTGGAGGGAAAATTAGTATGGGTCCAGGAAAAGAGGTGTATTTTCATAACAAGAATATTCAGGTTAGTTGGTTGAAAACAGTTCATTACCATCTTGTTGGGAGTCATCTCCATTTGCATTGGTGAGGACAGTGAGTCCTGCTAAGTCAAACACTTCAGCATTATTCCTGCCACCACTTCCTCCACAGTCCTGGCCAGTTTTATCAAAAGATTGCAGTATCTGTTGAGAAAGGAAATCATTCCCCACCCCCCAAGAAAAACAGTTAGTGGCCATTATGAGGAATTCTTGAATTGGGGATAATGTTAGTTGTAAGTCTCTCACTTATTAAATGTTAAAATCTAGTTCCCTGGTTTTCCCAAACCCTACTGCATTTCACTGGGTTTCACTTCTTGAATATATACTATCAAAATTCATTCAGTATAACTTTGATATGGAAGTTCTTAGGAAACAGCTTACATTCTCCCTTCTTAGAGCTTTGTACAGTACATTGAATTAATAAAATATCCTTTGCACAAATGTATGAGTGAATGAATGAGTAAACAAAACATTCACTACCTCTCATGGTCCTTTTCCAGCTCTAAATTTTGAGGGGGATCAGACCCCATGTTTTGCTGCTCTACCCAACATAGGGCAGAGCATTAAAATCGGTTGGGGATACCCAACGAATTATTTTTGATGACGAGGGTTGGCTCCTCTGAAGAGTTTGTGACCATGACCCGAGTGGCCCCTGAGAGTGGCTGGGGAAGGGGCAGGAGCAGACAAAACAACTGTTCATGGCCACAGTGTTCATGTGTAGCCACAAAGTCTCCCCCCACCCCCTGTTTTTCTGCTCCCCTCTCCATACCTCTTCATTGACTTTAATATATTCAATTCACCAAACCCCAGCATTTTTATTCATATCCCTGCCCTGGAGTAAGAAATTTAATTTTATAGATTTGCTTAAAAGGTATCCACACACACGTGCTGCTGAGAGTCAATAATGTTATTTTTAAAAAATGGTTTAGTAAACAAGATGATGTCATCAGTCTCTGAAAGGAAGCTAGTTTGGAATTGATTGCATCTGAAGGTTTCTGAATGTGGATCTAATTACATTTTAGTTTATTCCCAGAGAAAACTGCATTTTAGCATTTAACTGAAGATATTCCCAAATAAAGTGTGTTCATATAAAACAAAATAAATTGGAGAGTAAATTAACTGGATAATTATCCTTTATATGTCTAAAAGAATAACCAAAATGGGTAACTCAGATCAAACAAGTTCACTCGATTATATCCTGTGCTGGGATTCTACTCAGGTCACAAGAAACCTAATCTGTGACTTAGTTTTCCTCATTCATAACACAGGAACTCCACTAATAAGGACTCAATACATTTTAAATATCTTTATTGTTGGTTTTTATCTCATAGGATTGTTGTAAATATTCAATGGTATAATAAATTAAAAGGTCTTACAATAATACTCAGCATATAGTGTTCAATGAATGTTAGCTGCTGGTATTACTATCCTTAAATTTAGCTGAGAAGATAGACATTGGTGCAACCATATTTTTTTCCTTTATTTTTCTCCCATGAGTGACCCACAGAACAACGAGAGAACCATGGTGGCCACCTGGCCCCGAGCCATGTAATAACATGTAACGACATGTAACAACAGGAATGACAGCATTTATTCTACTTAACTCTTTCCATGTTATTTTTGCTTCTTTCTTGGATGCTATTTATAGCACGGCTCACTGATGATAACGCTACCCACGATTCTGACTGAGTTTCCATAGTGAGAGATACAGTTTCGCCTGGAGAATATATATCTTTATTTGGAGACAGATAGATCTAAAATGAATTGAAAAAAAAAAAAAAAGTATCTCAAGGTGAAATTAAACAGTTACTCAGGATGACCTCAGGCTAGGGAGAGTCTCTGTGGCTCACCTGAAGCTGGTTGCTACATTTTTCTTCAATATTTAGACAGACTGAGTCAGATACTAATTCTGTTATCTGCTGTCCTGTGACAATGTAATATACCAGGAGACGGGCTGTAGGAACCATGTGCTGAGTCACAGAAAGGTTTAAAAGCTGGTAAGATGAACCTGGGAGTTTCTTCTCTGTGCCAAAGTGTATGATTTTGCCCTTAGATGAAATCTAAAAATACATAACAACAAACATCTATCAAAGTGGGCTTAAAGTTGGACTAGTAATTAGGCAGTGATTAAAAAAAAAAAAAAGAATTACTATCTCTTGGGCATCTACTATGCATTAGGTATATATAGATGGACATATTTAATCCTCACAATTGTATGTTGTGATTTTATTTATTAGCCCATTTAGAAGTTGTAGAAATTGAAGCTCAGAGATGTAAACTGCCCCATTATCTTAAAAGGTTCCTCTCTCAGAATTGATAAGGTTATTGCTTACTCCAACAAATGGCTTAGTAAACAAGATGATGTCATCAGTCACTGAAAATAAGATAGGTTGGAACTATTTGCTTCTAAAGGTTTGTTTTTGAACATGGATTTATCCAGGAAGTGAACTCTGATCTTCCTGACTCAATGTCATGTAAAAGACCCATGTCTTTTTCAATATATCATGCTGCTATCCTTGCTAGTTTGTATTTTAAACAGCAGTGAGCAATGCCTGGAATCACTATATCTGTTCTTGAGCACAGGACTTAAATTCTTCCCTTTGTAAATAGGGCATGTTCTTAAGGAATGTTAGCAAGGCCTAGCAATCTAAAACGTGGTAATGCTCTGGTTGGTCATGAAACATTGCTGAGGTCACTGACTAGTCTGGGGACTGAATGAAGGCTGTGATCAACCCTTGGCATCATGCTGTGCAGAGAATATCAGTCCAAGATTCAGAAGACCTTGAACAAAATCCTAAACATACCACTAAAAACTTGTGCATATGGCAGGTCATTTGACCTCTCCAATTGGTTCCATTGTTCACTGAGCTCAAAGAAGTGTTGTGAGCTCTGTTATGAGGATGTTTGTGAACGTACTTTACAGATTATAAAGTGCTATGTAAGTTCATCCATTCATTCACTAAATATCAATTGGGTACTACTTTGTGTCACGTAAGAAATCATTTAAAGGATTATTTGCATAAGTAAAGAAAATGTTGCAAGCAGGGGTCTGGGTGAATGTAAGATATTATTGAGCTTACCAAGTAATTGTAGTGTGTAATCTTGTCAACATATGGACTTTTAGGGGTAATAGTTATGCTCAGATGTTCTCCCACAAGCAAACTCTTGTGACTGTCTGTCCAGCTAAGGGAAAGGAAACTTTGGCTATGTGATGAGTAGGCCACAGCTTGATAGTCATTGCTGGCCTGATATTCTTCTGGAATGTCTGGATCATCAGTTCTGACCTAAAAAGACAGTGTCAAAAAAAGTACAACACTGAGGCTTAACGTGATGATGATGATGAAGATGGTAAATGTTAACACTTTTCTAGTACCCATTTACTGCCAGGTCTGGCTTTTAGCGCTTGACATGTGTGAATGTATCCATATACCTTATACATCTCTCAAGTTTCACAACATCTTATGAAAAGGCAAATTAGTATTCTACTGCCTTAACATCATGGTAAGCCACATTATCAAGAGATTACAGAAAAGGATGTTAATTTTAAAAATAATAAAGTTAACTATGAAAATCTAGGCTATTGTAGAAGAGTGCAGTGAAGTCAAAGAAAAGATCTTAGATCTAAAGTTGGCTCTCTTTCTTAAATGACATGCCAGCTTACTGACTCATTTCCTTCTGCCACAGGTTGGCAGGAACTAGGAATTTGGAGAGGGGGAAAATATGGGAAGGGATGTAGCAATAATTCTTTTTATAAAATTTTTTAATATTTATTTTTGAGAGAGAGAGAGAGAGAGAGAGAGAGAGAGTGAGAAAGTGAGTGCAAGTGAGTTGGGGAGGGGCAGAGAGAGAGGGAGACACAGAATCTGAAGCAGGCTCCAGGCTCTGAGTTGTCATCACAGAGCCGGACATGGGGCCCGAACCCATGAACCGTGAGATCAATAATTCTTAAAAGCTAATAGAGATATTGGTTGTGAATGGAAATGGTGGTAAATAATCTCAATTCTTAGGAGAGTAAACAAGATCTGTTCTTGAGGGTAAAGTTCAGGGTCACAGGGCACTCTTATAAATATATGTGCCATGCTGTGCCAGTTCTTGAACAAGAGATTACAACCACTTATGTTTTCCATGAAGCTGAAGAATTAGATGTCATTTGCTGGGGAAGGTAATTTGATAACAAGTGTAAAGGAAAAATGGTTCATGCTATTAGAGGAAAGGGAGACTATAACATTTGGCCCTTGTTTAGGTTTGGAAATAGATATACATTCAGCCAATCAATGTTTAGTGGTCCCTAACATGTGTCAGGAACTATGCTAGTTGTTGGGGACACAACGGTGAACAATATAGACATAGCTCTTGCCCTTAAGAAATTTGAAAACTTGAGGCATTCAGAGAGTAAAGGATACCTACCCTGATTAGCACAGGGTACTTAGAGAAGGCTTCTTGCAGGACACGATTTAAAAGCTGACCCCCAAATAAGTAGGAGCAAGGGAATCAGAGAAATGGGGTTGGAGAGTCCAGGTAGGGTTACAAAGGGCTTGTGGCAACAGAGCACTGGGTGTTAGGGGGCTGCAAACTTTCCAGTGAAGCTGGAGTTTGAGGAGCCATAGGAACAGTGGCAAGCAATGAGTTTGGAGAAGGCAGCAAGGATGAGGTCAATTGAGGTCCTATTTGTGTCTCAGAAAGATCACTCCACCCCCTTTGCCTCAGTAAGGAGAGTGGGAGGAGAGCGAGGAACTGGTTTGCTGTGGGGCCATTCTCTGAACAGGGCACTGGGAGGAGGTCTAGGTTTGAGATTGGTAGTGGTCCTCAGTTTTAGACAAAGCAATGTTTAGCTTCTTTGAAATATCCAAGAAAAAAAATATGGTGAAAATGGTGTCTGTAGGAATCTTGTAGGATGAGTCTTCAGCACAAGGTATGAGAGCAGATGGAACGACAGAGGAAATAGGTCAAATAAAAAATGTGTCACATAAGAAGAAAGGAAGGTCTGGATAGAACCCTAAGGATCACTTCCACTTAGAGGGCAAACTAAGGATTATTAGTCCAAAATGGAGTCTATAAAGAAGGAAGCAAAGAAGAAAAATAAGAAAGAAGAAAATGTGGCATCACAGAGGCCATAACATTGTTTAAAGAAAAAGACAATTGTCAATCACACCAAATGTCTTAGAGATGGAAGAAAGACAAGAACTAAAAACTATCCAGTGGTCATAGCAAATGGCTGATGGATATCTTTGGTGAGAGCAGTTTCAATGATATGGTGGGGGCAGAAGCCAGATCTCAGCAGCCTGAGGAGGTATGGAACGGGGAGAAGAATGTAGGTTGTTCTTTAGCAGAATTAGCATGGGAACTGAGGGAGAGATGATAGCTGGAAATACTGGACAAGAGAAGACTGTATTCTTGTATCCTCCTGGCAATTCTTTTTCTAAATTTTCTAGATTTTAGTAGTATTTTGTTTAGCATAAGAAAAAATTATTTCCTAATTACAAAATTGACAGATTCACACCCTTTATGGAATGTTCAGTACACTACATGTTATTGCCTGTGCCTATAAGTCAAATGTCTGAGTTGTTCACTAGATTTATGCATAAAATCTCACGTATCTTTCCTGTGTACTCACTATGACACAGACTGAGGCGACATTTGAAAATACAACAAATGAGAATTCAGCTCACATTAAACTCCAGCGTTGTCACATCAGAGGGAATGTTAACCACAAATGAAGCTACTCCATCATTGTAATTTGTTGTGCTTTTTATTGGATCCAGTTCTCTCTTCTCCTGAGTTTTACCAACTGTTTTTGCTTTCAAGATTACCGCAATCCCTCCTACGAAATGGGTAGAGGCATCCTTCACCTGTACCTGTTGACCAAATCCATTTCATTGGTTGACATTGATTCTTTACAAAAAGAAAACCCCCAAAATAATCCCCTCCTTCAGTCCCAAGCACAAACTTTGTAGGATTTAATTCAGCAAATGTGGTTCTCTTAAGGTCATGTTTTAACCACTCCAGGCATATATGATATGAATTACATTCAATCAGTGTACAGTTATTGAACATTTAATAAGAACAGAGCACATCTCCATGTGCCCCATAAGCCATGGGTTGGAAGAAATTATTACCATGTCTGGATCAAGACCATTGTTTTCCTCACAGCATTCGTCATTGCCTTGTCTATTCCTCACCCTCTATTCATGTGTCTGTACTGAAGGTCACAGAGAAGCAAGATCTATCAGACATCCTTTTCCTCTGTCCTCCCACAGACCATAAAATCCACCATATTAGATTTTCTAATCATCTAACCTTGATGCAGTATTGAATTCCAGGCTTCAGGAAAAGAGGAGTAGCAACCAAATCCAGTGTGTAAGGTAAGAGGACGTATTTGATATCAGTCATTTTGGTTTCTTGGAAGAATGTACCTAAGGTAATAAAGTGTGTCACTTAGAATTTGGCAAGTTCTACATTGTAGTACATAGACCTGCACGGGTACCCACTCCATCCCTCTGCATTTCTTTATTTGGATAAGGACAAGCTATCCATTCATTCCTTGGTCATTTCACACACAGTTATTAACCCAAGTCTCGATGAATGTTATGGTCGCCCTAGAAGAACCTGGCCACTCCATGACCAGTAAAGCACAGTTTGCAGGAGGTTGGGAAGACGCCCATTCACCAGTTTCAGATACAGTGTTCTCCTGTTCCAGACCACTTGTCAGATTATTTATCCCATTTTTAACTTAAAAATAACTGAGCAGGGCCTCATGCCCTCAAGGAGTCAATAATCCTGTTAGAAGAGGCACTCACATGTAAAGTGGATGGTTCTCATTTCCAAGGCAACATCCAAACAAGTACCAGGTAGTATGGTATAAGATATGTGTAAAATGTTTAATAATAGGTAAGCAAGCACACAAATGACTCAGGGATGCTTTCATAATGTGAATAATTGTTGCAAGTAAAATTTTCTGGTACCATCATTCTATTCTTTTTAAAACATAAAAGTCTATCCTTAGCATGTGGGAGTAGGGCGTCATCACTTTCATGAGCATTTCCCTTGCACAGAGCTGGTGGACATGTATTTTGGTGGAGCTCATCTGGCAAAGGCACTTCCCCAAAATGCACCAATAATAAGCTGCAGATTTCTATCCAAACTTTGTAACAAGAACTGTGAGAAATGAATTTGATAGATTAATTTAAGAACTCACCTGTACTTTCTTGTACTTCCACAAAAATATTAAGATACTTGTTATTTAAATCTTCTAGACTTTTATATGACAGTTTCTTAATTGCCCTTGAAGTATTAAAATTAATTTGTGCAACTCCATCAATCAGCTGATTTTTTAAGGGGAACAAAAAGGTAGAAGTTATAATATTAGAGAAGAATTCATTGAGAGGGAATAACAAATTCTGCTTTTACCAGCCTGCAAAATCTTCACCTGACAATGACATTGTAGTTACAACTTGTGGTAATACAAAGTATAAGCTTGATTCTGTACTTACAACTGATTAATATTCAGGTCATTTCTTTCAAGCCTGAAGCTTCAGGTCATATTGCAGGATCAGAGATGGAACATCTCTGATTTGACATCACGTCTCATCCTATTCAGAATCTGAGGCTAGAATTTGGGTATTACTGTCTATCTGATGGAACCTTCTCTAGATTGAAGACAAATATCTCGGTAGCTTATCTGCTTTCACCAGTGGAACTTCTCAAAGCCCGAAGTTCTATTGGTTTTGTTTTGTTCTCTTCTGTTTAATTCCGTGGACTCTTGAGGGTGAAAGCCCACTTTCAGTCTCCATGTGCTGGTGAACTGCCTCAGTTCTCCATGACTGTGAAGGTAGCTCAATCTCTCTTTACCTCTGTCTTCTGTGTTGCTTCATGCATCATTTCTTTTCCACTCCCATGTAAATCTTCTCTTATCCCAAAAAAGACAGAAACTTTAGCCTCTGTTACATTCTCATTATAAGAATATCTGTCAAAAAGGAATATAATTAATTGCTTTTTGATAAAGCAGTTATAGTAATGACATACAGATAAAATGCGAAATTTGCTTTGTACTCTTGAACTGTGTACACAGTAGTACATCTCATTGTTACACTCTGCAGGTGCAGGGGAAAGTAAGTGTTTTTATTTCTATTGACAGATGATGAAATTGGTTCCCAGGGGGATAAAACAAACTTGCTCAACTTCCCATGGTTTTAAATTCACAGCAAGTTCATGGAGAAGTGAGCTTAGGACCTAGGTCTCTTTGTAAAGAGCCACCCTTCTTCCATGACTGTGGCATGGTGTGGCAACAACAGGGAGCCACTCCCCAGTGCTCCTTTTAGCCAAAGGGGCAATATCACATCCAACCTGGAGGCGTGTCATTTTCAGTTTAGCCCAATATTTGCCTTTGAGTCCATGAAAAACACAAACTTTCCCTATTTAAATATAAAACAGGCAAGTCTGTGTTCTCATTAGCTCATCTGCCAAGTATGACTTCTGAGCATTTTCAATCTGTTCTAGAACTGCTTTTGATAATTAAGTTGTATGATCAATTAATATTAATGAGGTCATGAATATAAAGAACTGAATGGTTTTTATATCATATTTTTAATACCTAACCAGTTATAGTCATCCGAATAGTCACCATGACTTCAATCTTTAGGGTTCTTTGCTTACAAGACTGTAGAATAACTACAAGACTGAACTCAGCCAATATACTTCAGGCAATTCTCCTTGAATCCACTTCCCACAGCTATTAGATATTATTAATCACAGTATTTTTTACATTGAACCTCAAAGTCTTTTTCAACATAGGACCTCAGGCAAGCACTACTAATCAGTCAATTTTGACTCTTGAAATTAAAGCTGTTTCACATTCAGGGGCTACATTAATCTGAAAATAGTTATTTTCTTACCTAGCTTTTATAGTAATCTTGAAGTCCTCAAAATTTTTATGGCTAATGAAGTAATTTTCTGGTTCTACTAAGATAAAGAAGTGTGGTTTCACTGAATGTAAATCTAGGCAAAAAAAAAAAAAAAAAGATATACAGTTTAAACTATGTTTCAAACAAGAAACTTTTCGGTACAATGGGACTTAACAGTATCAGTCACACAGCCATCCTTCTTTATGACAATCATCAAGCTTCTGAAGCTTCTTTATACTCAAATCAGGGATCAATCTCATCTTTCTGCTCTAGCAGTGATGCCCTTATTAAAGCACATGTGTTGCTATCAAAGTATGAGCTCCATGAAGACAAGCCCTGATCTTGTTAACCTGTATAAACCTTTGCCCCAAGTGCCTTTCATATAGGGTTTGATAAATGTTTATTAAATTGGAAATACTTTGCTCCTTTAGCATCTAGCGTTTGACTCTTCTTTTCCATTCAGTGTCCAAAATGTAAGTGTAAATCTTCAACTCTCAGGAAAGGCATCTTCTAGTTATTAGCTTTAGAAAATAACTTTCTTACAAAAATGAGAATTAGAACAAAGGGAAGTTTTAGACCGTGCAGCTCTTTGAGGCTATAACTCACAAAGAATCCTTTTTGACTGCTTACAGGACTATGTCTTTCACTTCTGCCCATTCAAGGAGTAACGTTAGGTTTCACAATCCTACTTATGCACTGCTCTGCAGACTGCTTAACCCAAAAGGAGAAGCTGCCTTTCAGAGACAAGGGAGACTTGGCTCCATGGTGACCAGGACAAATTGGGAGGGGCTGGCTGCAGAAGGGCAAGGCAAGTGTCTCACGTTCTGCCTGCCCTTTTTTTTGTTGTTGTTGTTGTTGTTAATTTACTTTGAGAGAGAGTGAGAGAGTATGCATGAGCAGGAGAAGCTCAGAGAGAGAAGGAGAAAGAATCGCAAGCAGCATGGAGTCTGACACAGGGCTGGAACACACAAACCATGAGATCATGACCTGAGCCAAGATCAAGAGTGGGAAGGTCAACCAAGTGACCCACCCAGGCTCCCACTGGCTGCTTTTTTGTGTCAGAGAAAAATGCCCTCTGGTAGTGAAAAGATAGAGCAAGGACTTTGTAAATATGAACAGCGTCTAAGAGTGTCAACAAAGCAATTTTAAAGTTCAGTTTAATTGCTTCAGAGGATATTCTGTTGCTGTGGTTTTAGCATGTTTAATAATTCAAATTTTTACATGGGATTGCTCTTCTCTCCTAATTATAAATACCTTTCTGTCTCCTCATCAACCTGGTAAGCAGAGAACATGGTTTAAGTAGTTGAGTAAGAAATTTATAGTCAATGAAACCAAGAGTTGTTTTTTTGAAAAAATAAACAAAATTGATAAACCTCTAGCCAGGCTTCTCAAAAAGAAAAGGGAGATGACCCAAATAGATAAAATCATGAATGAAAATGGAATTATTACAACCAATCCCTCAGAAATATAAGCAATTATCAGGGAATACTATGAAAAATTATATGCCAACAAACTGGACAACCTGGAAGAAATGGACAAATTCCTAAACACCCACACACTTCAAAAACTCAAACAGAAAGAAATAGAAAGCTTGAACAGACCCATAACTAGTGAAGAAATTGAATCGGTTATCAAAAATCTCCCAACAAATAAGAGTCCAGGACCAGATGGCTTCCCAGGGGAATTCTACCAGACATTTAAGGCAGAGATAATACCTATCCTTCTCAAGCTATTCCAAAAAATAGAAAGGGAAGGAAAACTTCCAGACTCATTCTATGAAGCCAGCATTACTTTGATTCCTAAACCAGACAGAGACCCAGTAAAGAAAGAGAACTACAGGCCAATATCCCTGATGAATATGGATGTAAAAATTTTCAATAAGATACTAGCAAATTGAATTCAACAGCATATAAAAAGAATTATTCACCATGATCAAGTGGGATTCATTCCTGGGCTGCAAAGCTGGTTCAACATTCGCAAATCAATGTGATACATCACATTAATAAAAGAAAAGATAAGAACCATATGATCCTGTAATCGATGCAGAAAATGCATTTGACAAAATTCAGCATCATTTCTTAATAAAAACCCTCGAGAGAGTCGGGATAGAAAGAACATACTTAAACATCATAAAAGCCATTTATGAAAAGCCCACAGCTAATATCATCCTCAATGGGGAAAAACTGAGAGCTTTCTCCCTGAAATCAGGAACACGACAGGGATGTACACTCTCACCTCTGTTGTTTAACATAGTGTTGGAAGTTCTAGCATCAGCAATCAGACAACAAAAGGAAATCAAAGGCATCAAAATTGGCAAAGATGAAGTTAAGCTTTCACTTTTTGCAGATGACATGATATTATACATGGAAAATCCGATAGACTCCACCAAAAGTCTGCTAGAACTGATACATGAATTTAGCAAAGTCGCAGGATACAAAATCAATGTACAGAAATCAGTTGCATTCTTATACACTAATAATGAAGAAACAGAAAGACAAATAAACTGATCCCATTCACAATTGCACCAAGAAGTATAAAATACCTAGGAATAAACCTAACCAAAGATGTAAAAGATCTGTATGCTGAAAACTATAGAAAGCTTATGAAGGAAATTGAAGAAGATATAAAGAAACGGAAAAACATTCCGTGCTCGTGGATTGGAAGAATAAATATTGTTAAAATGTCAATATTACCCAAAGTGATCTACACATTCAATGCAATCCCAATCAAAATTGCACCAGCATTCTTCTCGAAGCTAGAACAAGCAATTCTAAAATTTGTATGGAACCACAAAAGGCCCTGAACAGCCAAAGTAATTTTGAAGAAGACCAAAGCAGGAGGTATCCCAATCCCAGACTTTAGCCTCTACTACAAAGCTGTAATCATCAAGACAGCATGGTATTGGCACAAAAACAGACACATAGACCAATGGAATAGAACAGAAACCCCAGAGCTAGACCCACAAAAATATGGCCAACTAATCTTTGACAAAGCAGGAAAGACTATCCAGTGGAAAAAAGTCTCTTTAACAAATGGTGCTGGGAGAACTGGACAGCAACATGCAGAAAGATGAAACTAGACCACTTTCTTACACCATTCACAAAAACAAACTCAAAATGGATAAAGGACCTGAGTGTGAGACAGGAAACCATCAAAACCCTAGAGGAGAAAGCAGGGAAAAACCTCTCTGGCCTCAGCCGCAGCAGCTTCTTACTTGACACATCCCCAAAGGCAAGGGAATTAAAAGAAAAATGAACTATTGGGACCTCATGAAGATAAAAAGCTTCTGCCCTGCAAAGGAAACAATCAACAAAATTAAAAGGCAACCAACGGAATGGGAAAAGATATTTGCAAATGACATATCGGACAAAGGGCTAGTATCCAAAATCTATAAAGAGCTCACCAAACTCCACACCCAAAAGACAAATAATCTAGTGAAGAAATGGGCAGAAAACGTGAATAGGCACTTCTCTAAAGAAGACATCCAGATGGCCAACAGGCACATGAAAAGATGCTCAACGTTGCTCCTCATCAGGGAAATACAAATCAAAACCACACTCAGATATCGCCTCACGCCAGTCAGAGTGGCTAAAATGAACAAATCAGGAGACTATAGATGCTGGAGAGGATGTGGAGAAACGGGAACCTTCTTGCACTGTTAATGGGAATGCAAACTTGTGCAGCCGTTCTGGAAAACAGTGTGGAGGTTCCTCAAAAAATTAAAAATAGACCTACCCCAGCAATAACACTGCTAGGAATTAACCAAGGGATACAGGAGTACTGATGCATAGGGGCACTTGTACCCCAATATTTATAGCAGCACTCTCAACAATAGCTAAATTATGGAAAGAGCCTAAGTGTCCATTAACTGATGAATGGATAAAGAAATTGTGGTTTATATACACAATGGAATACTACATGGCAATGAGAAAGAACAAAATATGGCCTTTTGTAGCAACGTGGATGGAACTGGAGAGTGTTACGTTAAGTGAAATAAGTCATACAGAGAAGGACAGATTCCATATGTTTTCACTCCTATGTGGATCCTGAGAAACTTAACAGAAGACCATGGGGGAGGGGAAGGAAAAAAAATGGTTAGAGAGGGAGGGAGCCAAAACATAAGAGACTCCTAAATACTGAGAACAAACTGAGGGTTTATGGAGGGTGGGAGGGAGGAGTGGGTGGGTGATGGGTATTGAGGAGGGCACCTGTTGGGATGAGTGAGCACTGGGTGTTGTATGGAAACCAATTTGACAATAAATTTCATATTTTAAAAAAAAAGGAAATTTACATAAGAGCATACAAATTAATAATCTAGCCCCTATGAGAAATGAACAGAAGGAATTATTAATAAGTTAGTTATTAGTACAATTAATATTTCCAAAGTAAGTTATACTTTATTTTTTTTCTAAACATTGTAATTTTCCAAACACAGCATTGATTTTTACAGCTGATGGGAAGGAGCACTGGCTAAGTCGGAGGTGCCATTCTCCTTGTCGGCCTGGACAAAGTGGTTGTGAAACCTAGACCAGTCTTCCCATTTCTCTGGGCCTGACCCTCCTCACCCGGCCTCATTTTCAGACAAGGGGGTCAGACTAGATGATCCCTAAGAGTGTCAGAGAACCATGGTTCTTGCAAGAACATTATCTAATCCTACTTCCTTACAGGACTTGATTCTCTGCAGAATAACGACGAGGGAACAAGGTTCAGAGCGTTCAGTGACCGAATTGAGGTGAGCCAGACTAAGAGCCCCAGGTCTTTGGTCTTCTGTCCCCCAGTCCACTTCTGTCTACCACTCCTCACTGCCCTGTATTTATTCTTTAATGAGTCTTTAGTCTATGAAATTATTGAGAACAGTTTTCAAAAATACACATTGGAAATGTCAGTAACTTATGAGAAATTACCATGGCTTTTAACTTCAAACATTGCAACTGCTGTTGTTGTGAAGTCCTCTTTGTATTTAGCTTTAATTGTCCATGAACCGTATCTGTGAAAGAAATACATTTAAAACTTTAAGTATCACCAAGTAATGTATCTCTAACTCATCCAATGACTGTAGGTAACATTCAAATGAGCACTTAGTATAGGCCAAGCACCGTTTTAAGAGCTTTACATGTATTAACTCATTCAATCCTCAAAAAATACCATAGAACAAGTTATATTATTATCCCCATTTTATCATCAGAGAAATGAGGCTCACAGAGGTGAAGTAACTTACTCAGGGACACAGAGCTAGTAGGTGGTGGGACTGGGATTCAAACTTTGTTACTCTGGCTCCAAAACCCTTGACCACAACTTCATGTTTAGACGACCCTGACAGCAGTTTCAGATTTATGCACCACCTAATTAATAGACTATTTTTGAAAGATGTTTTAAAATTATAAACAAAAATATGCACTTTGGGTGGAGTTGTAAATATACTGAAATTTATTTTCATATTACTGACTCACTCTCTAGTATATCATAGTATTTAGCTAGAAAATGTTTTTCATTTAAAGGCATTGTTTTTTCATTTGATGAACCAAGCTTAAAGTTTAAACATATTAATATATGTTACACTATATAACATGCCAGAAAGTCAAGGGTACATTTCTAGGACCATTTGATCAGGTGAAACTTACCAAAATGGTACAAATATATAGTTTTGAAAATTTTACAACTGAGGCCAGAGTGAAATTCCTTTTAGAGGGACAGTGTGGTAGAAGGAAAGAGTACGGAAGAACCTGGCCAGAGAGATCTGGGTTCCCATTTCAGGTCCACCATTTAAAGTCGGGTGGTTTTGAACAGGCCTAAACATTTATCTGAGCCTTAATTTCTTTATCTTGAAAATGGCAATAAGAAAGAACTTAGCAGAGTGCTTGGTACACAGTAGAGGATCCATAAATGTCAGTTCTTTTACTGCAGTAAAATACCGCTTTGAGGTGTTACATTTTCAAGACATTATGCAATGTAACTCTCAAATTGGATCTCAAAATATCTTCCAAGTTCTGGGAATAAATGTCAGAGAAAATTCCAAATCTACTATAGAATATTAAACACATGTTAGTGGACATCTTCCTTTTGTACATTTTTTTTCTTTCTTCTATTGTACTCTCGGCATTTAGGGGGTAGGGTCTGTCTCCCACAGTGTCTACTGCCTGGACTTTGTTGTAAAAGGTGCTCACTGAACTGAATACAGCAGACTAGCTTGGTGCTTACAGCTGGCATTATTACATCAGGCCCCCTGCCTCAATGCACAAGAGCCCAAGCAGGCTCCACCTTCCTTTCTGTTGGAAGGATACTCAATAGGGCCTGATAAGGATAGCCAGAACAAATCTTTGTGTACATCAGCACCTTTCAGTCACACGTAAATGGTTCCACAGACTGTTCAATTACCCCAGACACCTCCACTGCTTTTAAGAGAAACAACTTTACCCCAAAATAAGTTAAAATACTTAGGATTTCATGAAAATTCACTTGTTTTTAAACACATTGCCCTTCACTTTCATGTAAGAAGAGACCAAGAAATAAAACACCTTCTCTTGTGTCTGTACATAGTGGTCTCAGCAACTACACAGATCAGTTATTCAATAAAAAAAACCCATTATCTGCATAAAATAAAATAAAATAAAATAAAATAAAATAAAATAAAATAAAATAAAATAAATACTTAGGATTAAATGGAATCTTGAAGTCAGGAAAAGTGATAATTCCAGTATAATTTTTTTCTCCTACCATGGCAACTTCTGACCCTGCTGGATCCTTTGAGTGAAAAGAAAAGCAAGTTTTATTTTTTAAAACAACTATAAGTACCGAAGTTACACATAAACATGACATGCGGTTGACAGTCTTATAGAAATATTCAGTAAATGCTAAGGAACTTTGTTGAAATTAAGCACATGCAATGTTGGCCTGGCATTGAGGTGATGACACCTGGTCAGGCTTGTTAAGAAAGACTAACTTCTAAGGCACAAAAAACATATTTTGAA
Organism: Panthera leo; assembly: GCF_018350215.1. Classification (NCBI taxonomy): domain Eukaryota; kingdom Metazoa; phylum Chordata; class Mammalia; order Carnivora; family Felidae; genus Panthera; species Panthera leo. The sequence continues at coordinate 80,005,260 of NC_056691.1, forward strand.
CAGGTGTGTAAGTAGTAAATATTTAAGATACATTAAGCAACTCCCAGCAAGGCTTTTTTCCACCACCCTTCTTCCTGAACAGGACTTGTGGATAATCTTCAAACACTATTTTCATAATGTTGTGCCATGCGCACAAGGCTTCTTTGGCTCCATGTTTCTTCAAGATCAAACCTGAACACGTCAGGGCATGCCAAAGCAGCAGCCTCTACCTGTTCAATGTCTTACCTCCAGGGGGACCTCTGACAAGAGAATGATGGGATTTGTGAAGAATCTCAACAGGTTCACTTGAGTCTGTCTGTCCCCCCGCAAGTCCCCAAATGTAAAATAATGCTTCATTGTGGTCACTGTCTCTCCCTAAAGTGTTTCTGGGTCAGTCTGCTGTGGCCAAGCCACTGTCGTGGTCATCTCCACATTGTGCTTCTTCCTGGCTCCATGACATCTGAGACACCATCCCACTTCTATCAAACTCTCTCCATGGTTTCCATTAAAACCAGCGCAGGACCAGGCTTTGTCCCTTCAGAAGTCCCTCTAGAATAATTTAGTAATCGTCTCTAGCTTTGCCTCCTGTTCAAGCTGGCCTGTTATTGACAATACATTATCCTTTACTTGGTTTACCATATTATGTATGCTTGTCAGGTTGGCTAAACTCAAATATCCACAGAAAGACACATCCCATAATCCCCCAAACAAATCAAGAGAGCTAAGTGCTAAGGTTCTGGAGACAGACAGACCTGGGTTTGAATCCTGATTCAACTCATTAGTATCAGTATGATCTCAGTGGTTACTTAACTTCTTTAACCCTCAGCCTTTTCTTCCATAAAAAGGAAATGATTATGTTGATTGCATAAGACTGTTGTAATGATATACTGCATGCCATGCACATCTCAAGGTACCACAATTTATACTTCTAGAACCCTCACTACATCTGCCCATGCTTCTTCACAGATGGCAAGAGGATACAAACTAATTAACTACATCCACTTTGGAGATGGAGTCACTAAAGGGTGTTTTTTAATGGGGCCATATAAAATATATTTCACTATTTAATGTATACACAAAAATTAGCAATCAGGATAAAAGAAGCATAAGATTACCAGGTTGCACCCACAACAGGTGCTAAATAAATGCCTGCCTCTATACAATACTGAATAAATTAATGCCACACTTGACTTGTGTTATAGTAAGGAAAACTATTCATATAATGAAAATGCCAAGGTTAAAATTTGATTTAAATTAAAGGCATACTCACTATAAAAGTTATGGTAACTTCTCTTTGTGATGGCTTTAGGTCTTTGTCCAATGAATAAATTCTAACTTTTACTACAAGAAAAAAAAATTGTCATTATTAGAAACTCTGTTCAACTCTTAAATGCTCTGACAATATCATTAATAACCCTATAACATGAGGGTCATGAAATCTAGATTAAAATTTAGAAACCCCAAACATAAAATCCTAGTTTAAAGGAAAAGATGAATTAGGGGTGTCTGGTTGGCTTAGTCAGTAGAATCACGTGGTTCTTCATCTCAGGGTCGTGAATTCAATTCAAGTCCCACTTTGGGCATAGAGCTTACTTTACAAAAAAAAAAAAAAAAAAAAAAAAAAAGGGAAAAGCTGAGTTAGAATATTGGATGTGAACTTTAAAGTGAAAAAATAAAAAAATGTTCTTTTACCAAAAATTTCCTGAATGGGTTCTTTTAAATATTCCTCTTTATGTACTTAAGATATGATTCAACTTACTGAGTATTTTCACTCGAACTTTTTTATTTTTTTAGTTTATTTTTATTTATTTTGAGAGACAGAGCAAGCGGGAGAGGGGAAGAGAGAGAGGGAGACAGAATACCAAGCAGGTTCCATGCCGTCAGCACAGAGCCTGATGAGGTGTTCAAATTCACAAACCATGAGATCATGACCTGAACGGAAATCAAGAGTTGGACACTTAACCGACTGAGTCACCCAGGTGCCCCATTAACTTTTTGTATTTTTTAACCACTGATAGATAAGAAAGACTGCAGCTCCCTGGTATCTGAAATTATTATAGAATAGAGGAGGAACATAAGTGGTTATTTGTGTCAACAGACCCAGTGAAGCATTCTCTAGCAGAAAAAATGCAGGCAAGAATCTGCATACCTCAAGGTGTAATGAAGTACCTAAATGCATAGCAGGGGGAGAGTCTCATCTCTCCTTAGACACGCAGTGATTTTTGCAACAGGCTTCCAAGAAACAGCTCTGAGTGTCTAAAGAGCAGTTAATGTGTACTGGCAGGGAGCTTGTACTGTTGCTAAAATTATGGAGGTGACCTCCATCCTCGGTCACCTAATTAGCATCATCACCATCGCCATCATCTTTAATGGCAATTCAGAAAGCACTGCAGCATTCAATATACCCGTTACTTCACCTGCCTTCTCTCCCTTGAGATAATTTCTAAAAGGGAATTTACCTGAAGAAGACTAAAGCTGTTTCGAACAGAAACACGGGAGACAAACATTGCTAGGTGCATTTTGTAATTTGGTTCACAATTTTCTACGTTAATGTGAAATTGAAATTCTATTCGTAAAAGAAGAGGATATTGAGAATAAACATGAGATTGTTTTCAAGTTAAAATTCAGCCTCTTGTATTAAGTTCTATAATACGTCACTTCAAATTAAAAAAAGAATTTAAAAGGAGACTTGGTATCATTCTAAGAAAGGTCTTCCTTACCTCCAAATTATATTCATATTTTGCTGATTCTTTGTTTTTATAATGTAAAATTTAACCTTTAGTTTGTCAACTCTAGTTTTGTGTATGGTATAAATTTGGGAATTAATTCCATTCCCCCCCCCAAAGATAAAATCCATTGGTCTCAATACCATTAATTAGGTCATCCCACTTTTTTTCCCCCCAGAAATTAAGATTCCCTCTCTATTATACCTGACTCATGTGAATTGTAAACAGATTTGTCTGTCTGAATGAGGATAAATCCATTGTCATAGCGGAGTGGAATTTTTGTTGCTTTTGAAAAATGATCACATACAACTTCTAAATATACATATGAAACTGCATTTGGTCCTCCAGATAAATCTTTTGGTTGTATCTGTTTAAAAACAAAGTTAAAGAAGGAATATTATAATCTTAAGATAACAAAAGCATTTATCTTTTAGGTAGCTATGAAAATGAGTTGAATAATTGTTTATTTGTAACAAAAATTTTGTAAAATAAAACAGCAAATACAGAGGTGTTCCTGAAAAAATGTATTTCAGTTTCTTCTCAAATTTAGTTTGAAACAATTACTTCAAAAAATTATCCAGATTTAATGTCTGTTAAAAATGACAATCACTGAACAAAATTCAATTTTTTTTTTTTTGATGGATCTGTTATTTAATTAGGTTCTTTGTAAGAAATTTAGAACACCAATTTGTGAGGGTAAACTCCATTCGTGAGAGCAAACACAGAGCGGAGGTAGCCCTGAAGCTGAGGAACGGCTTTGATTTTTGGCAGAATTTGCAAGTCCACAGCTTTCTGATCAACCTTGCGCTGCTCTGTAATCTCGTATTTCTCTTTCTCCGTGTCGAAGATCTCACCTTCCTGGTGTCTGGGCTTACGCAGCTTCTTCTTCTTGAAGTAAGCATCAGTGAGGTGTTTGGGGATTTTCACATTGCTGATATCAATTTTGGTGGAGGTGGCAATGACAAATTTCTGGTGTGTTCTACGCAGAGGAACTCGATTAAGGGACAGAGGTCCAGTCACAAGTAGCAAGCCACTGCTCAGTTGCTTCAGGAAAACCACTCTCTTGCCTCTGTGGCGCCCAGTGAGGATGATCAAAATGGTCCCAGGAGTGATGCTAGCTCGCAGTTTCCTCACATGCTGACTAAAAGGTTTTTTGCCGTGGCTCAACAGCTTCCGAGGCACATCTTCAGTAGGATAATACCTAGGCATTTTGCGAAGTTTAACCACTCGGGTACCACCATTCTTATCACCACCAACTGGTTTTGTGACAGTAGCAAGAACCTTTTCCTTCTTTTTCTTTTCAATCCTGGATTTAGCTGCTGAATACTTCCTCTTGTACATGGCCTTTCTTGAATACATAGCCGATTGGGAATATCTGCCAATTCCTCTGACTAGGACAGGGTTTCGGCTGCAGTGGGGCTTCCCCTTCTTTGGCGTTTTAGCCTTGAGGTTACCCTTCTTAACCTTGCCACCAGCATCAGCCTTCTTGGCTTCAGGTTTCTTCTCCTTAGCATCCGGCTTCTCAGCGTTTTCGCCTGCCATCTTGCAAGATGGGAAAGAGAACTCCAAAATTCAATTTTTAATAGAACATATCTATTAAAGGGTGAGGAAAAGGGTTGTGGACATGTCTCTAATTTTCCTTGAACGTTGTTCACAAATCTGTTTGAAAAACTTACTTGATTCAAATCCAAACTGAAAGTACAAAAAGCCTATGATAGGTATATACTTTAGGAGAAAATTAATTTTGTAGAACAAAGAGGTTAAAACGTTGTACATAATTCAGGAAAACAAATGTTCAAATTGTTCTCTGTTCACTTCTTTGAGTTTTTTAGATCAACAGAGTCAAATCTATGTCTATGTTTCTCTTCCTCTTATTTTTTCCCTCTGAATATATAAAATTTAAGTATTTAATTATTTCTTTCTGGTACAGTTTATCCGTGGAGGATACATTACAAGACTAGGTGCCTGAAGCTGTGGATAGTACAAACTCTATAAATATTGTTTTTTTTTCCTATACATAATACCTATGATAAAGTTTAGTATATAAATTAGGCACAGTAAGAGATTACCATAACTAATAATAAAACAGAATTATAACAATGTACTGTAATAAATGTTATACACATGTGGTCTCTTTTTCTCTCAAAATATCTTACTGTACTATACTCACCCTTCTCCTTGTAATGATGTGAGATGATAAAATGCCTATGTGACGGGATGAAGTGAGGTGAATGACGCAAACACATGACATAGTGTTAGACAACTATTGACCTGATGATACATCAGAAGAACGATCATCTGCTTCTGGACACCATGGTTCACCATGGTTAACTCAAACCACAAAAAGTAAAACAGCTGATGGGGCGGGGGGGCCCCACTGTATTTATCTTGAAATTTTTTAAGCAGGTATATGTGGTGGCTGATTTTGTTTTCACCTCATGTCATCAAATCTTTTCATATTAATAACCTTAATCTGCTTCATTCACACTTTTACATTTCTTTACATTGCCTGCAAATCAGAAGCAGATTCTTAACATTTCCCACTTACTTATGTATATAAACATATGACACTTATCTCTTCTCAACTAGTCAATGCACTTAATAGTATGATGTAACACATTTTTATACCTACATGTAAAAAAGGATCAATGTGTGTTTTATAAAGAAACACTTGGCATATAAAAGAAACTATGATAAGAATACATACAGTTAAGTTTACAGAGCTTTGGAATTTATTTTCTGGAGACAAATTAACTTGGCCAGAAGAATATGTAAAACTTTTATCAGGATAACTTTTAATAGCAATGGTCACAGCAAATGAGTCCGTGTATCCATGAACTTGAATTACTACATTTTCAGAGGCTCCAACATAGAATACTTTAGGGGCTGAGACAACATACCTGTTGAAACAGTAAAATTACAGAGACTGTTAATAAAACATAATTTTTTAAAAACACTTCACTTAGGAGAATCAACTGAAATTAGCACTGTTTCTTATATTTAACAACATATATTTTATTTCTCAATGTTTTATTATCTATGACGAAGCCAGGATAGCTTCCTGAAAGTATCCAAAGGATGAGATTTCAAGGAGGCAGATCCAAGTGGTTTTGATCAGTTGCAGCCGGGGGGGGGGGGGGGTATGTAATAGAGTCCACTATAAGAAATGCAAATAGGGATCATGCTTCTGTCTTTTGAAGAACCTTTTTTAATCAAAATCCCAATCAGTAAGTTACCCTTCCCCGGAGCAGAGGTAACAGCTTGGGAAAAATACAAAGTTTTTGAATACAAGTCATGTGGTGTTCACAAAGTACTCATACAGAAAACAGAGTAACAGCATTGGACAATAGAGAAAAGAAGAAGCTAACCTGGAGTTTTCAGAAGTAGAAAATTAATTTCATGTGGCAGTGATTGAGTTCTGTTTTCTATAAAAGCATAACCAAAACACGTTGCAAATGAAAACGGGATTTTTCACTTACGTTTGCTCTTGTGCCCAACTTTTTCCCAAGTAGAAAAAAATACAGACTACACTTAAAATGTCCATGCCTGGGGTAGCATTAAGCTGTTGACAACTTTCTGGAAATTGTCCTCCTTTTTGTGAACTCAGCTTGAAAATTTTGGTTAAATTAGTCTTCAGGTTAATTATTAACATTAGATAGTGGGATCACTGAGAAGGAAAGCTAAGAATTTAAATCATAACCTTTGAATGTCTACAAGTAATTTTGGGATTTGAAATATAAAGCAGATATTGATGAGTAAAGCAGAAAAGACACCCAAATGGGAGTCTCTAGAAAAATGTTTCAAAGCTGGACACAGACACAAAATACTTGGAGGCTGCTCTGGTCTTGCACATTTTCTGGGTGTAGTAGATGCAGTTGATGCCATGACCAGATCCCCCTTACTGGGCTTGGTGCAACCATTCTATAGATACCTTGAGTGCTGGCTGTTAAAGTTTCTCACTTGCCCCCTTCTCCAAGTAATTCACCTCAGCCACAGATGACAGCTTGCCCAGAAATGCTTGAGATGTTACATCTCTGTCTGGGATTGGTTCATAGTCAATAACTGATTGATTCTGGGGGCACAACAGCCTACCTTCCTTGCTTCAAGGTGGGACAACTTCGTGGTAGCATCCATGCTACAGAGCACCCTGGTAGGGTCGGGGTGAAGCTAGACCTCAGCTGATAACCACATCTTTGCTTACTTCTTGCCCTGCCCCGTGCAGCTTCCCTTACTGCTTACAGGTTCTCTTGAGAGAAGTCTTGTAATAAACTCACTTGCAAGGAATGTCTCCCTGTCTCAGGCTCTACATTCTAATTTTAAGGAGCATGGGAAGGGACTATCATCCTGGATCTCATGTAGAATGTCTCAGATATGGAAGTGGTTCTGAGGCTTCCATGGAATGGGTCTGGTTGAATGAGGCCCACGAGGTCTGTACTGATCCACTGTAGAGCAGGTCTAAAGTCCCAAGGCAGCTCCCCAAATGCTGAAATGTTTCCAGGGAACTCTAGGACTAGAAATGACTCCTCAATGTCGACAACCAGGGCATGGGCAAGGGAGCAATGAAGCTATTGCTGTCTTAGGCTTCCTTAAGTCTGCATTCAATTGCACGAATGGTCCCATCCTGAACTGCCAAGTCTCTAGGTATATTGGGTGGCTAGTAGTTAGGTTATTGGGTTTTGTAATTGCATCTTCACTTGACTGTTTTTCTCTCTAGACTATAAGTTCCATGAGGACAGGTACTGGGTCTAACATATATAATGGGGATATACCCCAGAACTTATTACACTGTCCAAAGGATACTTAGACACTCAACAAGTTGTTGCCAAATGAATGAATGAAAAGGTGGGCCAAGGAAGATAATGTTGAAAGGCAGGTTGAGGGCAGGTTGTGGATGGCCCTGAATGCCAAGTTAATGAGCCTGGATTTCATTTTGTATGCAACAGGAAACAAAGAATTTCGGCATTGCTTCTCTGACCCTGGGGATGTTGCCATCTCCTTATGACTTACTGTTCTTTGTTCCATGGAAATAATAGGTAGTACATTTTATGCAAAGTATTAGTGAAAATGTTCTCTACGGTAAAATGCAAGCAGAAATTGATAAAATTCTGAGATGTCAAATGTTCATTCACAACAGCAACTTTAAAAACTGTTCTATCATAACAGTTTTAGATTTTGATAAGCAAGAGTTTTATAGCTATAATGTTAGACTTTATACTTTTGTCGGGACTAATGGCCTTGTGTGAGTAGTTAATGAACTCTCTCATGAAGTGATGTTGCTGACATACATGTTGTTGCAACACATTTTTTTGAACAGGGGCCTGTAAGCTAATATTTAAACCATTGATTGAGTTCTAAACCATGTCAAGCAGGAGCAATGATAGGAAAATTAGTAAGCAACAATGTATTGAAAAGGATCATTTAATGTAAAAAGACCTTAAGATTGTAGCTGCATAGATCCAGTCCAGAACATTTTCAAACCAACAGTGTCAAAAACACTCTCATCAGAGATGAGACTAATTTTAGCTTTGTTTTAATTTTTGGCCAACCATCTCAGTTACTGAAGCCATCTGAAAGGAAAAATCACTTTATTTCAAGGGCATATTTAATATATATCTTCTTCTCATATAGGTTCAAAATTTGGGCCACAAAAGGACAATCTGTGTTACTCGTTTTGTACTCAGTCCCATGCATGGACTCACATGATTACTAAGAAGGAACAAATACAATGACAAAGATCGGGAATGAAAAAAGTGTCAGGTCAAATTTCACACTATTATCACTTTTTTTTTAAGCATTTTTAAATATATTTTTGAGAAACAGAGAGACAGAGCACGAACAGGGAAGGGGCAGAGAGAGAGGAGACACAGAATCTGAAGCAGGCTCCAGGCTCTGAGCTGTCAGCACAGAGCCTGATGCAGAGCTCGAACCCATGAACCATGAGATCATGACCTGAACTGAAGTTGGACACTTGACTGATGCTTGACCAACTGACCCACCCAGGTGCCCCTATTATCAGTACTTCTTAAACCTAAATAGGCCACATACATTTAATATTCCCTAATACTGAAACTTTCAGAGTTTTCTCCCCCCAACCTCGTGACAAATGGGAAGAGAAATTACACAGGTGGAGTTATCTCAAGGCTTCTCAACCACAGCACTACTGACATTTTGGGCAGAGTGATTATAATGGGCAGCTGCCCTGTACATTGTAGGCTGTTTAGCAGCATGTCTGGCCTCCAACCCCATTAGATGTCAGCAGAACTTTCTTCCTAGTCACGGCCACAAAATGTCCCCAACACTACCAAATGTCCCCTGATGGGAAGCAGGGCAAAATGGTCTCTTGTTGAGAATCACTAGATTGCTGTATGTTTTAGTATTTAAGGAGAGAATGAGGAAGGTACTTACTTGTGCCTCTATCAAAGATACAGGGGTGCCTGGGTGGCTCAGTTGGTTGAGCATCTGACTTTGGCTCAGGTCATAATCTCATGGTTTTTGAGTTCAAGCCCTGCATCGGGCTCTGTGCTAACAGCTCAGAGCCTGGAGCTTGCTTTGGATTCTGTCTCCCCCTCTCTCTGCCCCTCCCATGCTCATGTTCTCTCTCTCTCAATAATAAATAAACATTAAGAGAAATTTTTTTTTAATAAAAAAAAAGATACAGAATTCAGTAGGCTCTTCATTTGAGTTATTTGGCTACTTTAAGCTCCCATGGAAATCTGTAATTCCCTTAGTTTCTTCCACAAACAGGAATGTCATTATTTCATTTCTTAATTAAAAAAAAAAATTGTTTTAGAGAGAGAGAGTGCAAGCGGGAAGAGAGGCAGAGGGAGAAAGAGAATCTTAAGCAGGCTCCATGCTCAGTGTGGAGTCCAATGGGGGACTCGATTCCATGACTCTGGGATCATGACCTGAGCTGAAATCAAGAGTCAGACGCTCAACTGACTGAGCCACCCAGGCACCCCTGGAAGGTCATTATTTCAAAGACCACTGATGGCTTCCAAATTTATATCTCCAATTGATATCTGAATGTTGGAGTGCCCCAGGGTTTGGGCCTTTTTCTACTTTTTAATGTGCATTCACCCACTAAGCAATCTCATCCAATCACATGAATTTGAATACTGTCTACATACACCAACGCACTTAAATTTCATTCTCTGGACCACCCCCCTAAGCCCTAGAGTTGTATATCTAATTGCCTTACTCATAACCTACACTTGGATATCTAATTAGCATCTTAAACTTACTACATTCACAACAACTTTAAAGATCTCCTTGCTCTACAACAGAATATCAAAAAATTAGGACAGCTTCTAACATATATGACAAGGATTGAAACATTCAGAAAAAAAAACTTGGAGGATATACAGGTTATGCAAAGTGAAGAAGACTATTCATCTACCCCCCCCCAAAAAAAACCTCCCTTAATATACTCATAAAAAAAGAGAAAATATTGCAATCATGAAGCAAGAACAGGATACCATAAAAAAGGAACATTCAGAGAAAAAAATGAGCTCTTAGGTATTAAAAACATATAAGAAACTCTGGAATATAAAGTTGAGTAAATCTTCAAAAAAGCAAAGAGATGGTAAATAGGAGAAAAAAGGATAAAATATAAGATAAAGAAGGATAAAATAAGAGGATTAGGAGGCCCAGCAGCTGAATAATGAGAAATGAGAGCTCCAGAAAGATAGGAGGGAGCTTATTATCAGTGAAATAATTTAGAAAATTTTCCAGAAAAGAAGGATGGGAGTTGTCAGATTAGAAGATCCTTCCAAGGGCCAAGTAAAAAGATGAAAATATATTGATACCAAGGCACATCATCTGGAACTTTGGAGGCACTGAGGACAAGAAATAGATCCTAATAGTTTCCAAGGAAAGAGAGACAGACAGACAGAAAGACACAGAGAGAAATATGACATATAAAGGATTAAGAGTTAGAAGGATTATGAGTTAGAATGGAGAATGGTATGAACTTTCAATAGCCACAGGGAAGCAAGAAGACAATGGAGGGATACCTTCAAATTTCTAAAGGAAAATTATTTCTAGTTTCTACAGTCAATCAAACCATCCATGAGGTGTTAAGGGTAGAATAAAGACATTTGCAGAAATGCAAGGCTTTAAAAAAAATTGCCTCCTATATATCTGACTTCAATGTGCTAGGAGAATGTGCTCTACCAAAATAAGAGTATAAACCAAGAAAATAAAGATATGCAGAAGGTCCAATGCAGGCTTGAGGCAAAAGGATTTCTCAATGGGATAGTGAAGGGAAAGTCCAGGATGACAGCTATGCACAAGATGTACAGGAAATCCAAACACTTGTAGCAGTTGAGACTCAAGGGACAGATTTGTTGAGGATTTTCATCATCCAGATCCATGTTGCTGGGTTTTTAAAATTTTTTTTAACATTTATTTATTTTGAGAGAGAGACACACACAGATAGACAGAGCCTGAGCAGGGGAGGGGCAGAGAGAGAGGGAGACACAGAATCTGAAGCAGGCTCCAGGCTCTGAGCTGTCAACACGGAGCCCGATGCGGGGCTCGAACCACGAACTGCGAGATCATGACCTGAGCCAAAGTTGGACCCTCAACCGACTGAGCCACCCAGGCGCCCCCATTCTGCTCTTATATCATCTTTTTCACTTGAAGTCAGAATGCCCAGGTGAACCTGACCCAGATTCTTATTTGTACTTGGCTTGTTGCAGTTTGTTCTGATGAAATTCCTACTCTCCATTCCTGATCTACACTACCCCCAACCAGACGCCCAAATGCAGTAACTTCTGTGCTTATCATAACTCACTACATTTACCATGTACACAGGCACAGACATTCCCCAAAATGGCTCTTGTAAATTCTCAAGAGATAAAACTAGGTTGTGACCCAGAAACTATTCACCTATCTACTCTAGGAATACTTCATCTACTAATGGCAATCTTGACTTTTCCTTAGTAACTATACTTGGCTTTCTATTCAGTTATTCAGAAATAAACATTATACAAATTAAGGATAAACATACACCTGGTAAAACTATAATGAAAAGCAAGGAAATTATTCATATGCAAGGATTATTAATATAAAAGTCATCTTCTTTTGGGGAAGAGGATGGGACACCATATAAAGAACGGGTACATACAGGCACACAGAGAGCTTCTATTTCTTAACCTGGGTGCCCTATATGCAAGTATTCAATATGTTATTATTCTTCAAGCTATACTTATATGTTTTACAATCTCTTCTTTCTTTATGATAAATATAGTAATAAATACCCTGCAAAAGAAAATTAAATAATGCATTTTGAGAGTGATGAGACTTCTGACACATCAAATTTAAATGAAAAGTAAATATACTTTACAAATATATATTTGTTTTTTCTTCTCAGCTTATTTAATAATCTTATATTTTATAAGGTAATAATTATGTTAAAGCATTGGTGTGTTTGTAACATATATTTAGGCACGAAATATAATAACAGCACAAAAAGGAGAAAGAGGAAAGCTTATGAGAACAACATTTTTATGTATCGGTACAGTTAGGTTAGCATAAATATGAAGTAGATTCAGATAAGTTATGGTAAGCCATAGAGAAATCATTAAGAAAATAACTTCTAGAGACCTGGGTGGCTCAGTTGTTTAAGCATCTGACTCTTGATTTTGGCTCAGGTCATGAGATCAAGCCCTGTGTTGGGCTCTGTGCTGAAAGCAGGGAGCCTGCTTGGGATTCTCCCTGTCCCTCTCTCTCTGCCCCCTCCACTCATGCTCCCGATCTCTCACTCAAAATAAATAAATAAACATTAAAAAAGAAAAGAAAATAACTTCTAAAAATAGAGTAAAATTACAGGAATTAAAACTAACACTAGAAAATAGTCATTTAATGTTTTAAAAAAAGCTATAAGGGAGGAATAGAGAAACAAAAAATACGTGATATATAGAAAACAAAAAGTAAAGTGGCAGATATAAATTTAGATATATCAATAATCACATGAAATGTTAGTAGGTTAAATTACACAATCAAAGGGTAAAGATTGTCTGGCTGGATTTTTACAAAAACAAGACCCAACTATATGCTGTCTACAAGACACACTTTTGATTCAAATATACAAATAGGTTTTGGGTAAAAAAAGATATATAACAGCAACCATAAGAAAACTGGAGTGACTATATCATATCAGACCAGGACATATGTATACAAGAAGCATTCTCCGTTCACTCATATGGTAGGCTATAAAACAAGCCTCAGTAAATTTAAAAGAATTTAAATTACATAGAATACGTTCTCTGATCACAGTGGAGTGAAAGTAGACATTAATAACAAAAAAAATTGGGAATTCACAAATGTGTGGAAATTTTTTTTTTTTTTTTACAATTTTTTAATGTTTACTTATTTTTGAGAGAATGTGTGAGTGGGGGAGGAGCAGAGAGGGAGACACAGAATTTGAAGCAGGTTCCAGGCTCTGAGCTGTCAGCACAGAGTCTGACGTGGGACTGGAACCCACAAGCCATGAGATCATGACCTGAGCTGAAGTCAGACGCTTAACCGACTGAGCCACCCAGGCACCCCACAAATGTGTGGAAATTTAACAACACGTTCCTAAATAACGAATGGTTCAAAGAAAAAAAATCACAAAGGAAATTGGAAAATACTTTGAGATGAATAAAAATGAGGACAACATACCAAAATATATGGGATGCAACAAAAGCAGTGCTTAGAGGAAATTCTGTAACTGTAAACATCTACATTAAAAAAGAAGAAAGATCTCAAATCAACAACCTAATCTCCATCTTAAGACAGTGAGAAGAGAAAACTAAGTGCAAAGCAAGTAGAAGAAAGGAAAAAACACCAATTAGATTTGGAATTCTAGAATAGGAAAACAATAGAGAAAGTCAAACCTAACCAAAAGTCGGTTCTTTAAAAAAAAACAAAAAAACAAAACAAAAAAAATCAACAAATTAGTCAAATCTTTAAGCTCTCCAAGAAAAAAGTATTGTCAGAGTTTTTTAATTTTTATTCACTAAATATTTTTATTCACTAAATTTTTGTTCACTAAAATAATGAATAAAGAGGAGACATTATTTGCAATATTCCAGAAATGGAAAGGATTATAAGGGAATGCTATGTATAACTGTATGCTAACAGATGAAATAAAAAAACAGATGAAATAGAAAAGTTCCTAGAAATACATAAACTACTAAAATTGAAGAAGAGATAGACGATCAGGAAAGACCTATAATAAGTAAAGAAATTCAATTAGCAATTTAAAAACTACACACAAAGCCCAAGTCCAATGACTTCACTGGTGAATTTCTGTCAAACATATAAAGAAGAATTAATGCCAATTCTTCTCAAACTCTTACTAAAAAATATAAGAGGAGTGAACACTTCCCAATTCATTCTATCAGATCAGTGTTACCCTGATACCCAAACCAAAGACATCATAGGAAAACTATAGAACAATATCACTTATACATATAAATGCAAAAGTTCTCAACAATGCTACAAACTAAATACTACAAACTAAATACAAGCAAACTAAATTAAGCAGCATATAAAAAGGATTATAAGCCATGAGGAAGTGGGATTTATCCCAGGAATGTAAAGTTGGTTTAACATCCCAAAATTAATTAATGTAAAACACTGTAACACCAGAATGAAGAACAAAACCCATGGTCATCTCAACAGATGCAGAAGAAAACATTTGACAAATTCAATCCTCTCTCATGATTTAAAAAAAAAAAAAGTCAACAAGCTAGAAATAGAAGAAAACTTCCTCAACCTGATAACAGCATCTAAGAAAAATCCACACTTAACATAATATTTAAATGATGAAAGACTGAATGCTTTCCTCCTAAGATCAGGAAAAAGCACTTGCATTCAAAATTATACTGGAAGTTCTCATCAGGACAATTAGGTGAGAAAAATAAACAAAAGGCATCAATATTGAAAAGGAAGAAGTAAAACTATCTCCATTTTCAAATGACATGATCTTGTATTAGAAAATCCTAAGGAATCCACTTAAAAAACAAACGAACAAAAAACCATTAGAACTAAGAAATCGGTTCAGCCAGGTTGTAGGACACTGAATCTATACACAAAAGTAGATTGTATTTCTATATAGCAGCAATGACTAAACTGAAATTAAGAAAACAGTTCCATTTATAATAGCATCAAAGAAAATAAAGTTACTTAGGAAAAACCCAAAAGAAGTATAAGTTATACTCTGAAAACTATAAAACATGTTGAAAGAAATTTAAAAAAACCTAAATAAATAGAAAGACATCCCATGCTTATGAGTTGGAAGACTTCATATTGTTAAGATTGCAATATGCCCCAAACTGATCTACAGATTTAACACCTAACATGGCTCATCTGAGCCCCTTTGGCTGTGGCACCTAATTTACGGTTTTACTGCTCCAACTGTGCTCTAGCCCTGCTGATGAACTTCTGGTTTCCTCAAGTTGCTCTCTCAAATATCTTTGGTCCTCGCACAAGCTACCTATTCCTTTTGCCTTAGATGCTCATCTCAACTTTTTCATGTGGCTAACTTTCACGGGTTGTCCTCAGGTCTCAGCTTACAAACCCTATTTTCTAAGATATCTTCCTTGATCTACTCTGAAAAGGATAAATGCCTCTTTCTGTGTGTGCCTTTACGACCCATTCTTACGGATTTCAACACTTCCTATACAATTCTGCCAATCTCGTTTTATATTCTACTTGTCTGCATTGCCTTAATGAAATGTAGTCATATCTGGTAGGCAGGGCTGAGTCATATTTGCCATATTCATTGAACAGATGAATTGAACAAATCGAAGAACTCACATGTTGATTTTGTCAAATGATGCTCCTTTCTTTGGCTTCCACCACCACCAAGAGTAGTGGTTCTCAGTCTTACCTGCACATCAGGATCACCTTGGGACTTTTAAAAAATCTTGAGTCCTAGGTCATACCTTGGTCTGATTAAATCAAGGTCTCTGAATAGGGTGGGGTGGGCAGGCATTACCTCGGGTAATTAAATATGTAGCCAAAGCTAAGAATCACTGTACTAGAAGTAGATTCTCTTCTATGGGACCATCTTCTAAGATTAGTTTGGTCTCTTTTACTTTACTTTTTAGAGTATGAGCTGGAATCTAAGTGTCACCCTAAGTGAGGGCCATCTAAGGCATAATTACTAAGGAGGTCCTCAGAAGTCATTATAAGAGGAAGTTAAGAGGAGTTCAAGTTCCTGCATCAGTCTACATGGAGATGGGGAGAGGACTCTGACAATACATATTGTCATCCTGGCTTTCCTTGGGTTCAGCTTCAATAGGCCTATGCTTAAGTTCCCAGGAAACCCCAATAACAGGTTAGCTGAAATTGTTTAAGTCTCCATGGGGAATTGAGAGACAAGAAGAGCTCAGTAGTATGCTTTTGATTGGTTTTACATAGTAGTGATCAGCATTAACAATGAGAAAGAGTCAGTTATATCTGTTAAGGACATAAAGGGGAAAAAAAGAAATAATGACAAGAGGCCAGGACCTCTTGGTTCAGGAGACTCCTCCCTCAGTACAGAAGCACACTTATCATCAGACACCAACTCCGTCAGCACATAGGCACTTTGGCAACAGAGTGGTATCTTTGGTTGATCAACAGCAGTGTGGCAACCATGAAGATGGTCTGCTTGGATTTCCCTTAAAGAAAGAACTTGCTGGGCGCATGGGTGGCTCAGTCAGTTAAGCGTCCGACTTTGGCTCAGGTCACGATCTCATGGTTTGTGGGTTTGTCGAGCTCTGTGCTGATAGCTCAGATTGTGGAACTTGCTTCCGATTCTGTGTCTCCCTCTCTTTCTGGCCCTCCCCCCACTCCCAGCTCATGCTCTCGCATTCTCTCTCTCTCTCTCTCAAAAATAAATAAACATAAAAAGAAAGAGCTTGCCATCCAGCTTCAAGGAGCATATTAGTTAACAGCTTCCAGTTGTCAATGCTTTCAAGACCCACATTAGCTTTCAAGCTGTGCTCTTCCCAGGCAGCCTTCAGCCAATGACTTAACACTAGAACCTGGCCAATTCTAGGTAAGAAAATAACTTTATCTTTTAAGACTGAAAGATGATAATGTTAACTGTAAATTGAAAGAGGTTAGCTAGAAGATATGACCAAACCCTGAGATTCTCTCTAGTTCTTACATTCTATAAATCTGTTGAAAAGAATCTGGGAAAGTTTTACATGAATAGTTAATCTTGCTCATCTCTGATTCACCTGGCAATACAAATACATTGTTTTCCTTCTTCTAGAAATTTGTTTCTAGTTCACTTCCTTTTCTGATGCTATCCTGAATTTATTCCCTTTTGCTGATATCTGTACACGATATTTTGAGACCAAGTGAATATGTTATTCCCCAACTGTCTTTCACGTAATGGTTTTAATACCTATTGATGATCTTTGAATCAAATATGTTGAGGGTGGCAAAATGGCAATTTGCTAACTTGAGCATTTCATCTATAGCTGGAATGCTTCTGAAAGGGTTTCCCTTTTGTAGAAATTCAAAATGTTAACTTACAAAAGCTTTAAAAAAGGAAGTTACAGGAATTTAGAGCTTAAAATATTTCAAAGCTAGATACAAGCCAATAGTATTTGGAGGCTGTTTTGGTCTCAAATATTCTCTGGTCACATGGGAAAGCCACTCTAACCCTGAATAGGTATATGATAGATAATAGTGTGGATTCAGGTGGTATGATTCAGAGACAGAGGAGTTCAGGATCTGCTTGAGTGGGTCTGGTTTGGACCTGAGCACAAAAAGCCTGTTATTGGCCTTTAGATCTGAGCTCACAGAGCAGGCCTCAAATTCTTCAAGTCTCGGTGTCTTTACCAACCTTGGCACTGGAAACAGCCCAAGGTTAACCTGGATGGGGTTGTTATAAATCACTGGATATTCCAGGTCCTTCCCATTCTGGATTCAACCCATACACAAATTCACATTAGAACTTTAGTGGAACACCACCAAGTCTCTAATTCTATTCCATTATCAGAGTGTCTTACTTTTCTGTATTTCCCACTAGATTGCAATCTTTTTGAGGGTAAAAACTATCTCGTTCACCACTGCATTCCCACAGATCTGGCACATAATAGGGTTTTAATATATATAGGAAAAATGAATAGAGAGGAAAGCCAAGGACAGATGAACAACAATAAAAACAAAAAATGAACCCACTACATTGAGACAAGATGATCAACAGTTTTGCAAACCAAGCCCAACGAATTTGGTATTTTGCAGACAGGTCATTGTACATTATTGTATAGAGTTAGGTTATTTTCACATATCAATATTCATAGGTGTCTAACGCAAAATTTGCATTTAGACAAAGTACATGTTTTTCTATTGCAAATTATACCTTACTCTGTGAGATTAAAAAAAACAAACAAGCATTTATTTAAAAATACATCCGTAATTTAGTTAACTTTCAAAAGTCACAGGCAGAAATGGCAGTAATGGAAGCTGCTGTCCCTGTCTGATCAGCTAGTCTGATTCTCCTCTAAAGCAAATTTGCCAAATGATTAAACTGGGTTTCATAACATGAGGCAAGTTCAAACAAACAGAATAACTTTGCTATCATTGGGAAAGAACCGAGGGACAGCTAAGTCATTCTACCGTGGCTAATATTTGTATTGTAAATGCAACTCAGAAGAGAAACAACTTTTTCATGTTATCAGATAAATACGTATTGGCGTGGAATGAATGAGTTACCCTCACTCCTCTCCAATTTTCACTCTTGCTTTAGGGAGGGAGGTTCCTGTAGCATGCTAAGAGAGGCAGTTAATATTCAAATTACCTAGAGAAAGGTTTCCCCTCTGACATCTTCAAGGCCTAAGGTCTGTCCAACACCTTCATGCTAGACACTAATAGAGGGCACTGTATCTGGTTGAAGGAGGAAAATTGGCAAATAAGGGACTGGAGAGTACCCATCAAGGCTGACTGGATATGGACTGAGAGACTACCCACAGGAAAAGTGTTTCGCACCATCCTCTGGACTTTGTGTATATTTTTGGTGGCTACTGATAACATTGATAGCGAACTATACCAGCACACCATGTGTTGATATTGGAACCCACCTGAATATCGTTGCAGACTGTGAGGCATAGCAGTGAGGTTACGCGATAAATCCAATTCTCTGGGGGAAAAGAAAAAGAAAGGAGTGTCGAAATAAACGAACAAACAAACAAAATGACCGAACAGAAATTCAGCAACGTGCACGTTATTATTCCAAGCTAATTTCAACCTAATTTCAATAAAAAAAATGAATACCTCTTCCTCTTAAATTTAAAACCTGGAGCTTTCCAGGAATTTCACCTTTTCAACAACTCCAAGGGCTTCCTTCTGTGTTGCATAAATAGCGGGAGACAGGTGGGGAAGCATCATTCATGAAAATGTGAAGGCAATAGTGCCCCCTGTTGGAAGTCACCTGAATTTCTTATTGAAGTGAATCCACCTGACTTGAAAAACTAGAAGGGCCCGGTGTGGCTTAGAATATGGCTCCTCTTCCACCTTCTTCTTCTTCTTCTGTTTATTTTTAGCTTTTTCATTCCAGATTTTTGCATTAAATATAATGACCTACTTAACAATCAGCTGATTTTCAAGCTATTTTTTCCCTCCTCCTGGGGTTTGCACAAGCTGTTCCCCTTTGCCAAGCAAATTCTTCCCCCACTCTCCCACACCTTGACTAAATTCTTCTCCTCTTTCAGGCTCACCTCTTCCGGGAAACCTTTGCCTGATAATAAAATAACTAAAACATACTGAGAACTTACTGTGGGACAGGCACTTTTCTAAGTTCTTTCACGGGCATTAACTTGTGTAATTTTCAGGAAAACTGTAGGAAGTAGGTGTGATTATCCCATTTCGTGGAGGAGGAAACCGAGACACAGATGGGGGAAATTTCTAAAAGTGTTACAAAGATGGACCATGAACTCTGAGGAAGGAAGAATCTGTGAGCAAATGCCTAAGAACTAGGGATGGGTGGGGGGGGGGGGGGGGGGAGGAGGTCATAACGAAGTTAAAGATTATGCCGGGATGTTGGTCTTTTGCGCAAACAAGATTCGAAGATTACGGTAAAAGAGAGGTAGTGACTGCTCTGGAGATTTCTGGAGACGGTGCAGCCTCTGTTGGTGACACGGTTCGAGGTACGAGCAGGGGAGTGGGAGGCTGGGGGGGCGGGGGGGAGGAAGGTGTTCTTGAGAATGTTTCCAAATTCACAATATCCGCCAAATTCTACTTAAATGAATGCTGAATGCATGTGGTGAAACGTAGCACTTTCAGGAAAGCCCTAACCCACGTCTCCTCAGAGGCTGCTTGCTTTTGCTTCTCGGTCCTCAACCGGAGGAATATTCTGCACAGCGCACGAGACCGTTCGCTGCCCGGTTTCCCGGGCCCGTCTCGCTCCCTGACTGGTCCCTGAAGGAGAGCCCTCGCCTCAGAAATAGGCCGCGCCAGGAGAAGCTGCGGCCAGCACCGAAAGGGCGGTTGCGCGGCGACTGCGTTAAGTCGGCCTCTCAGGTCGGCCTCCGGCTCAGCCCACCAGCAGCGTGTCCGAGGTCTGGCGTGAGGCAGCTGCGGCTTCGCCCCAGGGAAGGGAGATGGGCTAGTCGGCGACTGCAGCAGGAAAGCTCGCCTCCCACGGGACCCGCGTCCACAGGCAGCCAAGGGCGCCACGGCTCGAGGCGGCAAAGGCGGCGGGAAGCCGTGCCCCGCCCACTCAACGGCTCCAGAAGAGGCGTGGCCGCGGCAGGCCCCGCCCACACCGCGCGCGCGGCCCCTGGGCAACCGGCACAACACAACAAAATGGCCGCCGCCTCGCTGGACGCCTGAAGGGAACAACCTGCGCGTCTCCCGCCCCGCCTCGTCCCGCGGGCCCGCTCGGATCGGCTCCTCGGCGGTGAGTGCCAGGCCGGGTCGAGGCCGTTCTCCGGCATCGGGCGGAGCGGTGGGGGCTGGCGACGAAGGCGGGAAGGCCTGGAGCGAGCGTGGGGTGGGACGGCTCGGGATGGATCCGGGGGCGGGGGCGTGTGCCTGGAAATTGGGATTGGATGAGAAGGAAGGGAGGGCCGGAACGGGCGTGGGGAGGAGGATGAAGGAGGGAGGTTTGGATGAGAAGTGAGAAGGTGGGCATGGGGGTGGGGGGCGGTTGGGAATGGAGAACCAGACTGCGGGGAGGTGTGGACGTTGGGTGCGGCTCCGAGAAGGATGGGGGTCCTGCCACCCGGAGGAGGAGGAGGAGGAGGGAGAGGCAGGGGTGTGCCAAGTGTCTGCGGGGAATGGCAGGGATAAAGGACGGTTTGGGTGTCCTTACGAGTGTCCTGGTATCCGACAGAATACAGTACGTGGAGAATGATGACAGTTAGGGTATTGGGAAGAAATGTTGAAAGGAAAAGCAAATATTTTGTTGTATAATGGTTAAAGGATGGGTGAATCCTGATGTCAAAACTTGGGTTCAAGTCTTGGTTCTACCAACTTGTGTTACTTAACCCGCTCTGTGACTTTGGGCATGTACCTTAATCTTCCTGAGCATGTTTTCTCATTTGTAAAAATAACTGCTAATTACCTTAGAGTGTACAGTATGTGTCAAATTCAGCCCTAAGCCCTTAGCGTGTATTAACTAATTGAGAATTTAAAATAACCTGTATGAAGTGACCGTCTTCATTTTAAAGTTGAAGAAACTGCGGACCAGAGAGGTTAAGTAATTTGCCTAATGTCACACAGTAAATGGAGAAGCAGGATTTGAACTCCCGCTGTTTAGTTCCAGAATTCAAGGTCTTAATTCTCAATGACATACTGCCACTTGTAAATGAGATGAATAATTCTCACTTTATACACCATCTGTGAGAATTTAAATTTGCTAATGTCTTTAAGAGTGCTTAGCACTGTGCTCTTTTCATTCAACAAATATTTATTGTGCATACAACAATAGACAGAATCTCTGCCGTCTTGTAGCTTGGAAACAAGCAATAATCAAGTTGTGGCGCAAATGATCATTTAATTGTAATTGTGAGATGTTCTAAAGGAGACTACTTGGTGCAGGGACTGTATATAATAGGGAGATGTAATCCTTTTGTGCATCTTGAGTGTAGAAACCCTGCCTTCTCAGCATTATTTTTTGAGCCTCACAGTTCTTAGTGCATAAAAGTCACTCAATAAAACTGAGTTACTGAATAAATTAATTAATGGGAAGAGACGGGCAGCTTGTGTTTTAGGATACCTGAGTAGACTGGAGAGAGAGAGGAGAGGAGAACCCGGGATGTTAATAGGGTGAAAAAGGACATGGAGGTCAGGGTGTTGGAAGGGAACGGCCAGTATCCAAACAATCACATTGGGATGGAGAGGAATGGGTAGAGGTTTGGCTATTTTGTTGGGGGAGAATAATTTGAAGTCAGAGTATAATAATAGAGATTAGGATGTCAGGGTATTTGCTGAGATGAGTAATTTGGGGAGCCAAGATGGATATAGAAGCGTTGAGATAGGATGCTGGAAAGCACTGCAGAGGAAAGGAGGCTAATACAGCGTTTGGGAATTGGGACGGTGTTTGTGGGGGAACTCGGCAATGAGAATGGGATGAAGTATGGGAGGCAGAGGCTGACAAGCACAGGAGTGGAGGATTGCCTTTGGAGAGGAGTGGGAATCAGCATATTTGAAAGGGCCAGAGAAAGTTAGAGTATTTAAGTGGGTCAATGTGCATGGGATGAAGTAGAATTGTAGGGAAAGTGCGGAGATGTGATTCGAGGGCTACAGGATGGAGAGGGATGTGGAGGTCAAGAAATGGGGATCAATGTTTGCATATTGAGGTGGGCTGGGAAGAAAGAGGGAGGGTTTCGGGGGAGAATGGAAGTCTGTCTCATTTGGAGAAGATCAAAGAAGACGGAAAGTTAGAAGTGCGAGGAAAGGCTGAGTAGAGGGGGAGGTATGGTCTTTACTAAGCTGTGTATCAGGGCAAGGGGGTGACAAGATGGATGGTGTTTTCTGACCTGGTCATTTGATTCTGATAATCACATCATTCCAATAACTTTCTCTTGCTGCTGCAGACCTCCTTCTGGGCCTTCGAAATATGTCTCCAGCTCTGGACTTGTTTTGCTTTCTCTTTATCCTGCCCCTTCACACATTCTAGCCCTGCCTCTAAGTGTCTTATTTCTCTGGCTTGGTCTTTATGGGATTGCAAACTACATCTGGGGTCAAACAGCATCCCCATCCCTCCCTTAAAATTGTAATTGACAATTTACTATGTCCAGGTGCTAGTCTCTGAAATAATGCCAGCTGCTCTCAAGCACAGCCTAGTTCACTATTACTGAGTTAGCTGTTTTATGAGATTGTAATACGTATCTGTTGTTCGAATGTCCAAGTCTTACAGGAGCTATGGCGACCCAGAGAGGGGACCTGAGAATGCATTGTGACTTTGGAGCCACGTTACAATTCATAAAAGAAAGGAGTTGACCTAGATTTCCCAAATCCATTGTAAGATATATTTTTTTAAACTATAAATGAGTAAAAGTTTTTCTGATCAGAGTTTTTCTGATCGCGAGAGGTAGCAGAGGACTTCATGATAGTCTAGTGAGGCCCAGGAGGTCTTAGTCCTTAGGATGTTATGAGGAGAATTCAGGATGGTTCAGTTCAATATTTTAAGAATTTAGAGAGAAGACTAAGATGTGGGATACAAAATAATTGCATTGCATAGAAATATAAGATGTGCTTTTTTTTTAACTATTTTTGAGAGAGCACAAGCGGGGGAGGGGCAGAGAGAGGGGGACAGAAGATCCAAAGCAGGCTTTGTGCTGATAGACTGACAGCAGCAAGCCTGATGTGGGGCTTGAACCCACTAACCCCAGGATCATGACCTGAGCTGAAGTCGGACACGCAACTGACTGAGCCACCCAGGCGCCCCTAAGATGTGCTTTTTTTTAGCCACGAAACTCAAAAATCTATAAAGCATATCTCTGTAGCATGTGGCACACACTATTATTCTAATTATGTAATTTTCTATCATGTTATAGGATAGAGAAAGATACATAGAAGTGACAGCTGGGCCCTCCCTGTTCCTCCCCTCTTTTATTTTTTTAATCTCTTGCCCTTATGAAAAGTACATTTTAATTCAGGAATAAATACAATTTTTAACTAATTAGTTAATTCGTTTTTATAATTTTATTTTTAAAGCACATGCCTCTTAGCTGTCCTCAAGTTTGAACCTACTAATCTTATTTAAGAAGAGAAGCCATTTCAGCTTGTTACAGAACCGATAGTATTCCTAAGAGACTGGTTTCCATGGCAGAGTAGTGTGATAGTAACACAAGTTTTTGGCCACACTTGTGAAATGAGGACCAAAAGCCTTGTCACTGGCATAACGAGCTGTTCTGTGACTTGGAGGAGGCTTTTCTGAACCATATGGATAGTTTAACATGAAAAAATGAAAGAAAGGGGTGCCCAGGTGGCCCAGTGGGTTAAGCGTCTGACTTTAGCTCAGGTCATGATCTCATTCATGGTGTGAGAGTTCAAGCCTCTCATCGGGCTGTCTGCTGTCAGCTGAGAGCCTGCTTCGGGTCCTCCGCCTCGCTCTCTCTCTGCCCCTCCCCTGCTCGTGCTCTCTCTCTGTCTCAAAAATAAATAAACATTAAAAAAAGTGAAAGAGAAAGTAAAGACACATAGAAGTTTGTAGTTTAAAGTGAGCCAGACTATTGATATAAGGAAGTTGCCATATTGTAATATATAATTGTGAAATAATCACTTAAAAATTTTTTTTTCATGTTTATTTATTTTTGAAAGAGAGAGGGAGGGGGCAGAGAGAGAGGGAGACACAGAATCTGAAACGGGCTCCAGGCTCTGCACTGTTAGCACAGAGCCCTATGTGGGACTCGAACTCAGGAGATCGAACCGTGAGATCATGATCTGAGCCGAAGTCGGACGCTCAACAGACTGAGCCACCCAGGCACCCCAAAATAATCCCTTTTTAAAAACAAATGTAACAGTTTTTTTTTTTTCTCTCTCTTCAAACTAGTCACCTTAAGAAGCTAGATCATAAATAAGTTCAGTGATGCTGTTGTATTAAATTTTCTGTTTTTCCTCCAGGAATTGTTCTTACATTACATGTTATTCATTGATCAAGGTCCTTTAGTGGCATTTTTTCTGGTCTATTTTGTGTGAGGCACCATGCTAGGCTCTAGAGAGCAAATCAAACATGATCTGGACTCCAGAAAACTCACCAATATGATGCAGTAATGAAGACACGGGCTTTGGAATCAGATCAGGATTCAAGCCTTGGCTTAACCAATTAGTTCTGGGACTTTGAACAAATTACTTAGCCTTTTAATCTTTATGGGGGGGGATAATAACAGCTATTTCGTGGAATTGTTGTATTTATTCTTTCTACTGTGATGATACATGTAAGAGCTTATCACAGTATTTGACACTTGATAAAGTTAATGATCAAACTGGGAAAGGAAAAAGTTGTAGCTGAAGTAATGGGTCTGATTTTCTTGTGAGATGTATAAATTAATTCTGAAAGCAGGACCCAAAAAAGAATTCTAGAAATGTTTTTGCGTAAGATCAGCATTCCTAGAATGACTGTATAGTCATTGAAAGGTGTTACATCTGCCAATTGTT
Organism: Panthera leo; assembly: GCF_018350215.1. Lineage (NCBI taxonomy): Eukaryota > Metazoa > Chordata > Mammalia > Carnivora > Felidae > Panthera > Panthera leo. The sequence continues at coordinate 80,030,558 of NC_056691.1, forward strand.
GGTTAATTGATTGACTATATTAATGGCAGCTCTCTTTTACCTATATTGTGTATGTTCCAACCATTTAACAAATAAATTTCTTCATAATCCCAGCCTGTATAATAATACCCATATACTTGTGAAGGTTTTCACACATCAAACCATTATAATATCTTTCTAATACCAATTTATATAGCATTAACGTTTGAGCTGCCCCAAATCTTTGAATTGAAAACTACTTTTCTAGAAATTAATTTGTGTTTTGCCTTAATATTTTAAGAGGGGAGAGTAGGAGAGATTATGGATGTTGAATAAAAATAGGATCATTGTTAACGCACCCTTGCTTATAAAATGGACCTGTCCATTTTATAAGATTTTTTTTGCCTAAAAGTTTGTCAAACTTATAATTTTTGCAATGTTTTTAGAATGATTACACTTCTAAGAGCAATTGTGTATCATGACAATCTTTTTTGCATAAACCTAACCTTGCATAGTAGGAGTCGAGGTTGAGGACTAATATTGCTCAAGAAGATATCCTTTGCTGAGGTACTAAATATCATTTTGTCAGTTCCAAGTTCTTCATGAAGAATTCATTAGGTAAATATTACTTATCTGCTTTCTGCTAAGCTCTGTCCTAGGCCTGGAATAAATCAGTGAACAGTATCCCTACTTTCGTGGAACTTACATTCTACTAGGTTAATTATGTTATTTGTGTTACAAATTAGTTTTGAGAGGAGAACTGATTCTCATGGTTACTACAGCTAGCATTGTGTTTGACCAGGTCATTTACTGTTCTGGGCCTTAATTTCCTTTTATGAAAAGTAAAGGGATTTGACTAAGGTCCCTTTCATCAATAAATGCTTCCTTTCCTTCTGGAAGATCTGAACTTCAACAAAATTGATTTTGGACAAGCAATAGAAGCCATGCGAGTTTGAAGTGATCAGATGTTTTTCAAATAGAATGAGACAAATGTGAATGAGTATCTGAAGCATAATGTTTAACAAAGAAGGCAGATATAAAAGATATTCTATGATTTTATTTACATACAGCTCAAAAATAGTTTCTGGGGCACCTGGCTGGCTCAGTTGGTAGAGTGTGCAACTCTTGATCTTCGGGTTGTGAGTTCAAGCCCCAGGTTGGGTCTAGGGATTACTCAAAAATCAAAATCTTTAAAAAAAATAGTTTAAAAAACCTCTGGCATTGGAAATCAGGATAGTGATTCCCCAGGTGTGGGGGTGAATGATTAGAAGGGGGCATGAGGAGGCTTCTGGGGTTCTGGTAATATTCTGTTTCTTGATCTGGATACTGGTTGTATTCAGTGTATAAAAATTCATGGAGCTGTACACTTATGTTTTGTGCATTGTTCTATATGGGAGGAAAATGGAGGAATGGGGGAAATGATAAATTCAGTTTGGACATGTTGAGTTACTAAGGCAATGAGATATCAAGGAGACAGTTGGGAATAGGAGTCTGGACCTCAAGAGAGAGGTTGGAATAAATATAAAAACATCAGTATAGAGGTGACACTGGGAGCCATGGGTGTGCATTAGATTGTCTAAAGTGAGATTAGAGAGAGTAAAAGAGACTTGAGGAGCTCTGACATTTGAGGATTGACTAGAGTGTGAACCAGCAAAGGAAGCCAAGGAGTGGCCACAGATGCAGGAGGATACCAGGAGAATGTGGTGTCCCGGAAGCGAAAGAAGAAACGTTATCAGGAGGAGAGAGTACTCATCAGTATGAAATACTGCTGGTTGCCAGATATTTCTACCTTCTTGCATTCTAGGACCTTTGTGGGTATGAGGGTGTTGTGACTAGTTTGGCCCAATAGAGAACAGAAATGACAGGTAAAACTTCTGGGTGGAGCATGTGTCAATACAAGACCCTCTGAAAGTCTGCTTTTCCTTTGGCCAGGTGATCAGCAGTGTCTGAAGCAGTGTCTGCTTCCATCTGCCTGGAATAGTATGGATCCTGGCATCTATAGCCTCTGAGTTTCTAATGTTGTCACCTTAAAAACACTAGAAAGAGGGGCGTGCCTGGCTGGCTCAGTCATTAGAGCCTACGAGTCTTGAACTTGGGGTTGTGAGTTTGAGCCCCACTTAGGGCACAGAACTTACTTAAAAAATGCTAGAAATTAATAGTTTTGAGAACTCTAAAAAATTAACCTTATTAAATATACTGAAAACTCTTACAGGTTTTGATGGACACCTGGCTCTATTCTTGTCATGAAGAAAGGTTCTCAGCAAAAATTTTCCAGAGCAAAGATGCCCCCATCACCTCGTTCTCCTAGTTCACCATCCCTCACGTCCAATATGAGATCTAGGTCACTTTCGCCTTTAAGTGGATCTGAGACTCTACCTTTTCATTTTGGAGGACAGTGGCATGAGCAAGGTGAGATCACAGATGAAAACACTATGCTTCTGGACTACCAAGACCATAAAGGTAATGCTTTTTAATCTTAAGAATTTGAACACACAGGCACCTGGGTGGCTCAATTGGTTAAGCGTCCAACTTTGGCTCAGGTCATGATCTTGCAGTTTGTGGGCGTGAGCCCCGTGTCGGGCTCTGTGCTGACAGCTCAGAGTCTGGAACCTGTTTTGGGTTCTGTGTGTGTGTCTCTCTCTCTCTCTGCCCCTCCCCTGCTCACGCTCTGTCTCTGTCTCAAAAAGAAATAATAAACACTAAAAAAAAAAAAAATTTAAGAATTTGAACACATACTCTTGAGTAGAGATGGAAAATACTGAACGTACCTTTTTGGTCCAAGTGAAATACGTATCTTGGTACTAACATGACCTATTGTTTATGCCGACGGAAAGTGTCTAAGGACAGTGGAGGATGAAGTCTTCTGGGTGAGGGTGAAGCTGTCTGAATGCTGAGGGCAAAGGAGAAGGGAGTTTCCAGAAAGAGGAAGCTTTATTTCCTGTGGTGGGAGAGTGCCTTAGTGCTCATCTGCCAAATTTACCATCATCTTTGGTTAGAGGAAAAGCCTATGTGTTCACTTCAGAGTGGAGTGCCTTAATTCAGTGCAGAAATGTTATCCACCCTTGCACTATTCCAGTCTGCTTATTGACAGAGTGCCTGTCTGTGAACGGACTGATTTTCCTGTAAGGGACATGTAAATATTCCACCAAGGTTTTGTTTTTATTTCTTTCTTAAAGACAGTCTGTTAGTGTGGGAATCTGTTTTCAGATTCTTTTTTTCAAAGAAACGATTTAATGTGACTAAATGTGAATGAAAACTATGTGATTTCTTTGTTAAGTCATGAAGTCATAGCTATCTATTTGATCGGTTTTTATTAATAAACCTTATCAGATCAGCAATTGAGTTTAGACTATACCCTTGCTTCCAGTTGGTACATTGGTGACTCTAATTTGATTAATATTTTAGAATATTAATTTCTTTCCAAAGTAAAGGAAAATCATTTTATTTGGAACCAGAATAAACGTAATATTAACTTATTATAAACAGTCATAGGAAATCTTTGTCACACAGCCTGAATCGGGAACCCGGCGTTAATTTTTTCTGACTCATAAAGAATTTTCTTTTTACAGCCGCTTTTGTAAAATGTAAGATGGCTTTAATAAACTTTGATAGCAATATGCAGGCTTAGGACAGGGTATGCAATCCATCACGTTAGTGCTTTATAAAATATGTGGTGTTATTCTCTATTTATAAGACCAACAAATTTGAGTTTCTCACCATTTAAGAAAAGATTTTTAAGAATTCCAGTGTTCCTCACAGACCAATGGAATAGAATAGAGACTCCAGAATTGGACCCACAAATGTATGGCCAACTAATCTTTGACAAACCAGGGAAGAATATCCAATGGAAAAAAGACAGTCTCTTTAACAAATGGTGCTGGGAGAACTGGACAGCAACATGCAGAAAGATGAAACTAGACCACTTTCTTACACCATTCACAAAAATAAACTCAAAATGGATGAAGGGCCTGAATGTGAGACAGGAAACCATCAAAACCCTAGAGGAGAAAGCAGGAAAAGAACCTATCTGACCTCAGCCACAGCAATTTCTTACTCAACACATCTCCAAAGGCAAGGGAATTAAAAGCAAAAATGACCTATTGGGACCTCATCAAGATAAAAAGCTTCTGCACTGAAAAGGAAACAATCAACAAAACTAAAAGGCAACTGACCGAATGGGAAAAGTTATTTGCAAATGACATATGGGATAAAGGGCTAGAATCCAAAATCTATAAAGAACTCACCAAACTCCACACCCGAAAAACAAATAATCCAGTGAAGAAATGGGCAGAAAACATGAATAGACACTTCTCTAAAGAAGACATCCAGATGGCCAACAGGCACATGAAAAGATGCTCAACGTTGCTCCTCATCAGGGAAATACAAATCAAAACCACACTCAGATATCACCTCATGCCAGTCAGAGTGGCTAAAATGAACAAATCAGGAGACTATAGATGCTGGAGAGGATGTGGAGAAACGGGAACCCTCTTGCACTGTTGGTGGGAATGCATACTGGTACAGCTGCTCTGGAAAACAGTGTGGAGGTTCCTCAAAAAAATGAAAATAGATCTACCTTATGACCCAGCAATAGCACTGCTAGGAATTTACCCAAGGGATACAGGAGTGTTGATACATAGGAGCGCTTGTACCCCAGTGTTTATAGCAGCGCTTTCAACAGTGGCCAAATTATGGGAAGAGCCTAAATGTCCATCAACTGATGAATGGATAAAGAAATTGTGGTTTATATACAATGGAATACTACTTGGCAATGAGAAAGAATGAAATATGGCCTTTTGTAGCAACGTGGATGGAACTGGAGAGTGTGATGCTAAGTGAAATAAGTCAGGCAGAGAAAGACAGATACCGTATGTTTTCACTCCTATGTGGATCCTGAGAAACTTAACAGAAGACCATGGGGGAGGGGAAGGGGGAAAAAAAGTTATAGAGAGGGAAGGAGGCAAACCATAAGAGACTCTTAAATACTGAGAACAAACTGAGGGTTGATGGCAGGTAGGGGAGAGGGGAAAGTGGGTGATGGGCATTGAGGAGGGCACCTGTTGGGATGAGCACTGGGTGTTGTATGGAAACCAGTTTGACAATAAATTATGTATGTGTATATATATATATACACATACACACACACACACAATAAATTACGTAGACAATAATTATACATATGTACACATGTATGTATATATAAATATATATAGAAAGAATTCCAGTGTTTTTGAACTTTACGTTGGAATTTAAAAAACAAACCCAGGTTAGTGCCAGTTTATTTAAAAAAAAAAAAGCTAACATCAAAATATTGCTGGAAACTTCAGTGCTGCATAATTATTAAAAGTGTAAGTTTTAGGGGTGCCTGGGTGGCTCAGTTGGTTGAGCAGTTGACTTCGACTCAGGTCATGATCTCACGGTTCCTGAGTTTAAGCCCCTTGTTGGGCTCTGTGCTGACAGCTCAGAGCCTGGAGCCTGCTTTGGATTTTGTCTCTGTCTCTCTCTCTTCCCCTCCCCCACTCTCTCTTGTCTCTCAAAAAAATGAATAAACGTTAAATTTTTTTTTCAAGTGTATGTTTTAGATTCATCTGCCTGCATTCAAGCCTGGATTTGCACATCACTAGTTACAAGATCTTGAGCAAACTGTTATAATTTTTTAAAAATAAATAGATATAGTAATTTCTATTTCAAAAATTTGTCCTACAAATCAAATTTTCTAAGTGTAAAGCACTTAGCACAGCGTGATACATGGTTAATATTTAGTGACATTATTATAGATGCTATATAATTGTTATTATATAATGCTATATAGAGTAACATTTAAACATTGCAATTAGCACTAACCAGCTGTTTTAATATTTGCATGGCTTAAAACAATTTTTTTTTTGTTATATAACATCAAACTAATATGTTTTTCAGAAAATGTGTGTCATCTACTGATGATGATCTGTTTCTCTAATTGCAGAAGCTGATTCACATGCAGGAGTCCGATATATTACAGAGGCCCTTGTTAAAAAACTTACTAAACAGGACAATTTGGCCTTGGTAAAATCTCTGAACCTTTCACTTGCTAAAGATGGTGGCAAGAAATTTAGGGTAAGTTATCAGCATTTCTAAATATGGACATTGTTTTTAATTTTCCTGTGTTTTAAAACTAAAAATTAAAAGATTATATTAGATTTACAGTAACATCTCTTGCTAATTTGTAGCAGATATTGTATTGTTTCCAGTGAAAGTTCTGTCAGAACTATGACATTTTCACATTCATAAGCTGTTACTATTCTATACATTATTGGATTCTCTCTAGAGAAGTGATTGGCAAACTACAGCTTGTAAGGCCAAATCGGGCCTGCTGCCTATTTTTGTAAATAAAATTTTATTGGAACACAGCCACACTCATTTATCATGAATATTGTCTGTGGCTGTTTTTTATAAGGCCCACAAAGCCAAAAATATTCATTACGTGGCTTTTTCCAAAAAAGCTTGTTGATCCCTGCTCTAGAGTGTTTACTGGTTTATTCATAAACTATCCAATATGAACACATTGTAAAAGATGACTTAAATTTTTGAACTGGAAAATATATAAACTTAGATGCCTACTACAATAGTCACAAAAATTAATTCCAGAAGGTTGAATATCTTAAGGAGACCAAAGCAAAACCAACCCACGGAAATACCGTAACAGTATTAGGAAAGAATATAGGAGAATATATTTTAGAAGAGTCGGGAAAGCCCTTTAAGCAAACACCAGCCTTAATGCCACGTAGAAAAATATTGACAGACTTAGCTTGTGTAAAGATTAAAAAGTGTTTAATGAAAGGTACCTTTTAAAAAGTTAAAAGCAACAAACTGGCAGGGACTGTTTTCAACATCTGTAACAATACCCATATAATGTAAAGAGCTTCTACAATTTGGTAAGAGAGACAACTCAATGGAAAATGTGCAAAGGGTATGAACAAGGCATTCGCAAAAGTATTATAAATGACTAATACTGACATGAAAATGTATTCAACTTAATTAACATCAAATAAATATGAAATAAAATAAGAGTTTGGTACCATTTTCCATCTTGTGTGTCTAATGGACAAGAATCAAAAGGATTATTTCATGTTCAGAAAGGTGTGGGAAGTGCATATTATCATATGGTCTTAGTGGGACATACAGATTGGTGCTGCATTTTATAAAGACTGGTAGCATTTATCCAAATGTCAAATGTACTTATTTGATCCAGAAATTGAGTTTATATTTACTGAATTTATACTTACTAACCCAGCAATTCTGCTCCTCAATGTCTGTTGTACTCGATTTACATATACATTTATCCAAAAGTATATAGGCATGTTTATTAAGCATTATTTAAAATAGAAAATTTGGAAATAACCAAATGTCAATAGGGGATTGGTTTTAAATGAATTGTGATACAGTATACCATGAAATACTACCAAGTTTTTTAAAAAATTGAGTTAGAACTCTATGTATTAACATGAGAAAATGTCCAGTGTATTTAATAGGGAAAAAAAGCAAGTTCTAAAACATCTTGTATAGTAAGATCTAAAAATTCTGTTTTTATATATGTGTATGTGTGGATGTAAATGAATTGAAAGGTACAGATGTATTTCAACAATGGCTACCTTTGATCAGTTTGATCTTTTACATGGGCCTGGGGACGTGATGAAGACAGCTTCTTACGTTTCGTTTGAAATTTTCATTAGAATATATTTATGTATTACTTATGTAATTAAAAAGGAAACAGGAGAGGGCACCTGGGTGGCTCAGCTGGTGGCTCAATCCGCCTCTTGATTTTGGCTCAGGTCATGATCTCATGGTCGTGGGATCAAGCCCCATGTAGGGCTCTGCACTGACAGTGCAGATTCTCTCTCCCACTCTCTGTCCCTATCCCCTTTCAAAATAAATAAATAAAATTTTTTAAAAAAGGAAAAAGGAGACATTCTAGAGTTTACAAGTTGCAAAAATGACACCAAAGTGGTAAATATTTACTGTATGCTTATTATATGCCAGGCATTATGTTAGGCTATAGGAACACCATACACAGGTAAATAAGCTCGGTTTCTGATCTCTGGGAACATAGAGCTTCCTAGAAGAATGCCTAGCATTAAGAGGAGAAATAGTGAAGGGGAATCAGAGAAAGCACACAGAGGAGAGGCTGAAGGGGCTATGAGAACAGAAGATCTAAGAGTATGATGGAGAGAGGCCAATGGAGGGAGAATATCAAGCACAAACGGATGATAAAAAATGTCATGGAATCATTAAATAGGACTAAAGCTTAGAAGACGTCATCTGGATCTGGTGGTTAAAAAGTCCTTCTGCTTCTCAAACCAACCAAGTTCATTCTTTTAGGGCCTTTGTATTTTTTCTTTTTTACTCTGCCTGTTCACACAGCTGGCTTTTTGTTATTTAGGTCTCAGCTGAGTGTACATCCTCTGTGTGCCACCCAGTTGCAATTAACTCCCTTCTCAGTGACTCCTCATTCTTTCAGTCACCGAGTATTTATTCAGTGCCCATTATGTGCCAGGCATTTATGCTATCACAGTGAACACAGCAGACAGATCTGCCCTCTGGATTCCTTGCATGCTGTCATGTCACATTATCTTTCTTTTCTTGTGAATATGCTTCAACGTCTGAAAATGTTGTTTATTTCTTTACTGGCTTTCTCCGTGAATGAAAACAAGGACTTTGGTTTCCTTATTCAGCACTGTATTTCCAGTACCTAGAACAGTTCCTGGCACATAATCCATGTTTGAGAAATATGTGTAGAATGGATGAATGAATGGCAGTCTTAGAACTATTTGATTACCTAGTAAAGGCAGAAGATATAGTGCCTTACCAATAGAGTAAGAGTAAACGGAAAGCAGAATGAACAAATGTACACAACTCTTGTGAGGACATGGTCACAAATAAAGGAGATAAAATGATAGCTTGATAGGAAAACAGGTTCAGCGTGAGGTGATTTGCTTTATACAGAGGAGACTGAGCCTGCCAAAAAAAGGCTCCTGCAGCAGGGGGGATGGTCTAGTTCATTGGTATCCATTGCCTGGTGCTGTATCTGGTATGTAGTAACTGCATAATAGCTGTCTTTTGAATAGTGACTTTTCAAAAAAGTTTATTTATTTTGAGAGAGATAGGGAGCCGGGGGTAGGGGGAGGGCAGAGAGAGAGAGAGAGAGAGGGACAGAGAGAATCCCAAGCAGGCTCCAAGCTGTCCATGCAGAGCCTGATGGGGGGCTCGACCCCATGAACGTTGAGATCACGACCTGAGCCAAAATCAAGAGTTGGACGCTCAACTGACCAAGCCACCCTGGTGCCTCTGAATAGTGACTTTTTAAATTTGATCCAGGAGAGATAGAGATTGAAGATGCAAGAGCATGGGGTGGGGGGAGGGGGGTAGATGAGATGATGCAAGAGTGTACGTACCTCAAAGAGTGTACTTTGAGGAAAGAAGGAGAAGAGGGAGAGGGATAGAAAAGTTGAGGTGGAATTCTTGGTGGACAGTCTTGAGTGTCTCAGTACATAGGAAGTGTTGTCTGTCGAAGGGCAAGGAAAGTTTGGGGAGAGCTGCTATTCCTGGTCAAAGGAATCCCGTACCAAGGGATTGTCCAGGAGAGCAGTAAGGGTTTATTATTTTCTGGTGACTGATCAAAACAGCCCCTGATGCACATACATACACGGTGTACTTTATGTCAAAGAATCTGTTGTCTAAAGTATTCATTTGTTTCCAATTAGTATATCGAAAATTTGGAAAAATGTGTTAAACTTGAAGTACTGAATCTCAGCTATAATATAATAGGGAAGATTGAGAAGATGGACAAGCTGGTAAAATTACGTGAACTCAACTTATCATATAACAAAATCTGGTAAGTAAATACTTCCTTAGGTAGCATTGCAGGGTTGTCTTTGTTAGAGAGATTAATGCCACTCACATTACTGAATTGAAAGAGTCCTTTGAAATAGCAGACACCTGGATCCTCATTCATTGCTAGCCTAGTGCTTCACATATAACTGCTTTTGTGTTTTGGCATTACTAAAGTGCAGAATAATATCTTTCTAGCGTTATCCAAGGAGATACATGAGTACCAAGTTTTATCTTAATTCTGTTTTTGACAGGAAGTTTTCACAGGTAGAGTCTTTGATCCACTGCCTTATTACATTAAGAAAGTTGACAGGAAGCAGTGTTTTAACCCTATCATTTTGATCCTAAAGATATTCCAATGTGTTTTGATCCTATGTGTTTATCCTGAAGTTTTTTGTTTATTGCTCTAAGAAATACACTCTCAGTCATGTTTCCACTTCATAGTATATATTACTGTGAGAAAGAAACATAATAAAACTGGCAGTGGCAAAAAAATACACATAGAAAACCTGTTATAAACTAAAGGATGCAATTGTCAAATCTTGAAAATCTTTATATACTTCGCCCTGCCTTAGACTTGGTAGATACAGTGGCCAACAAAATAAAACAACTAACAGTGGCAGAGGCTCTAATACAGCAAAAATGGAATGGGGGAAAAACCTGATTAATGAGTTAAATCCTTAACATAAGGTTTATATAAAAAATAATTGATCGTAATGAAAGCAATTCCAATAAAGTGAAAATGAAGATATAAAAGCTTGGAAATATTTGCCCATATAGAAAACTTACCAAGAAATTAATTTGACAATTCAGTTGGGAAAATGTTTCATCAGTGAAAATTCCTCAGTGTGGGTGATGCTTTATTGATTTAAATATTCTGACTGAAATATTTATGTTCATAAATATAGTGTTGTTTTAGGGAGGCCACAAGTTCAAAATGGCAGCCATATCTTGCTGGCATAGCGTGTGTGTGCTCTTGAGATTTTCACCTCTCCTCTAGCTTCCCACTAGTACTTCTCACAGTGATTAGAATGCCACGGACAGACTCTTTTCTGTATTGTGGGATCCTAAAGTTTGATAGTAAGATACATAGGATTCCTGAACCCAGTAATGAAGAGTTGGCAGCTTAGCTGTTCTGATCAATTTCTTTTCAGCCACTTTTTGTTTGTTTCTCATTTATAAAAAGGGTTAACAAATTTTAATTACAAAAATTAACCCCACATAAAACGAAGGCAATTTATTCTAAACATACAAGGGAAGGACTGTATCATTATATTTACTAAATTTGATTTTATTTTTTCCAGCAAAATTGAAGGCATAGAAAATATGCATAATTTGCAAAAGCTAAACCTTGCAGGAAATGAAATTGAACATATCCCAATATGGTTAGGGAAGAAGTTAAAATCTTTGCGAATCCTCAATCTGAAAGGCAACAAGATCTCATCGGTAAGTTATTCAGAGTAGCAAGGATGTTTTTCAAATTTTTAGACTTGTGGAAAAAAAAGTTAAAATCTAAGTTTTTAAAAAAAAAAAATGAGATTTCTTCTTTCAAAGTTCTTGGTCCTGTGACCAGATATCGAATTCAGGCATAATCAAGGACTCTCTAGGGTAAATACATATAGGCCTTTCTGGTTGTGCAAAGTTCCATGGTAACTGAGAGTTGGCCTCTTAGGATTTCTGCATCTACCATTTCATTTGAGCCTCAGAAAACTTTTTTTAAGGAGGCAGTAAAGGGATTATTTTTATAATACTATCAGAGAGTATAGTCTTTTTTCCATTTTCGGGTTGAGTCTGTTACCCAAAGCACACAACGTGGGCCAAAATCCAGGTCACTGAATGTCAGGAACAGAGTTCTTTGTTTTTTTCAGACTTACAAATTAAGCTTGATTATAATGTCAGGTGTTGTAGAAGGTTAATCACTAGCTCTTTATATTAGAACAACTTTGTTATCATGGCTCACACAATCTGATAATCCTGTATATTTTTCTTTGGAGTATAATTTATTATTTTCTTCTGACGTTTACACAGGTGTTCAATATGTATTTAAGTAAAAACATTGATTTATTTAAATTTAAATATTAAAATGAGGAACAACCATGCCTAATTTAAAGAACATCAGTCATAGAATAGACAATAAAAGCTGTGCCTTCTGGGACACCTGGGTGGCTCAGTCAGTTAAGCTTCCAACTTTGGCTCAGGTCGTGATCTCATGGCTTGTGAGTTCGAGCCCCGCGTGGGGCTCTGTGCTGAGAGCTCAGAGCCTGGAGCCTCTTCAGATTCTGTCTTTCTTTCTCTCTCTCTCTGCTGCTCCCCTGCTTACATACTTTCTCTCTTTGTCTCTCAAAAATAAATAAACATTAAAAAAAAAAAAAAAAGCTGTGCCTTCTAATATGGGTCTAGACCTGCCTTCTGTGACCTTGGAAAATCCCTTTATCTGCCTAAAATTCATTGTTTAAATTGGAAAAAAAACCAAATTCTACCCTGCCTTCTTTCCTTACTGGCGTGTTATGGGGCTCAGATAAAATGATAGATGTGAAAATGCTTTAAAAACTTTAAAACACTAAATAACTCTTAGGGTTGTATTCCTTAAACCTTCACCAATAGAAGCCAATAATGATAATCAACATTTGTTTAATTGCGGTGCAATTCGCATTGTCTTTGCTTTTTTATTTCACCTTTTATAAAGTTGTGGTAAGATGACTCTGTGCCATTTCACTGCAACAGCCCAACAGCCTCAGAAGAGCCCAAGCCCTGTACTATGTTGCACAGCATCACTTTGGAGCTCTTGTGGCTCATGCAGTGATGGAAAGTGGGAGCCATGAATCTAAAATTTGCTAAAAATACTTCTCAAAGTAGTTGATTTTCAGATAGGATTTGGTGTCAGCTGATGTTAACAGGAAAATCATTCAATAAGTATTTATCATCATTTCTAATTTTGCATGACTTTCTCATCCCAGTTTATATTTGACATTGACATCAGTAAGAGTGATACACATTCACTTGTGAGAGAAGATTTATTTGTACTAGCTATTAAAAATAGTGTTTCTCGGAGCGCCTGGGTGGCTCAGTCAGTTAAGCATATGACTGGCTCAGGTCATAATCTCATGGCTTGTGGGTTCCAGCCCTACATCAGGCTCAGTGATGACAGTTCAGAGCCTGGAGCCTGCTTCAGATTCTGTCTCCCTCTTTCTCTGCTCCTTCCCTGCTCATGCTCACGCTCTCTCTCTCTCAAAAAATTAACAAACGTTAACAAAATTTTTTTTTTAAATAGTGTTTCTCAACCTTTTAAAATCCCTCTTTGGATAAACATAAAAATCATACTTCAAAAATGTGAGTAGCCCTCCATATTCTTATTTATTTTAACTACCAATTTTAACCGTTATCTGAAGATTTGCCAAAATCTTTTTTTATAGCCATTTATATTTTTGATGTGTTCAATCAGTACAGTGAAAAGATAATAGGTTTTAAGTTACACAGACTGGAATTCAGGTCCTGTTTTGTTCATTTGTAAGCTCTGAGCTTTGGGCAAGTTATTTAACTTCTTTGAACCTCAGTTTCTTCATCTCCAAAATTAAGGTGGTGTTTATATCATAGGTTATTGTGAGGAATCATAAATGAAATGGTATATGGAAAATGCCTAATACTCCTCTGATATACTCTAGATACTCCCTTTCTGTTCCTCCCCTCACACCAGTTTTGGATAATGGGTTCTATGCATAGGACCATGGGTTCCTTGCCATGCTGATAGCAGTTTTCTTGATTTCTTACTTCCTTGGGTATGTTTTTATTTTAAAGTTAACTTAGACTAATACTAATGTTATATATCATTTCAGCTCCAAGATGTAAGCAAGTTGAAACCACTTCAAGATTTGACTTCTCTGATCCTACTTGAAAATCCAGTTGTGGCCCTTCCTCATTACATCCAGTTTACCATTTTTCACCTTCGCTCATTAGAAAGTCTGGAAGGTCAGCCAGTAACTACTCAGGACAGACAGGAAGCTTTTGAGAGATTCAGTTTAGGTAAGGTGACATTTTTAAAAAACTAAATTTGGGTGGGGGAGGAATTTATTTGCAGGAGTTATCCAGAAAAATATATTGACATATGAACTTTATAATGCTATTACAATTTGCGTGGAAAATGCATCATAAATCAATTGACATCAACATCATTATACAACAATTGTACATTAACATTATTAAGACTTGGCAAATATTCATTGAGCACGTACTGTGAGCCAGGCACTGTGTCCGGCACCGAGGATACAATGGTGAACAAGATATTGGTACTGGCCTTCAGGCAGCTTGTGTTGTAGTGGAAAAGAGACAAAAAGCAAGGAAACTCAGGTAAAATAACAGAGGAGGACACGCTTTTGGGTAAAGTGATGTAAAGGTATGGCTCTCTGAGGAAGTGACCTGTAAGCAGAAGGCAGAGGCAGGAGAGGATTAGCCATGTAAACAAAGGCATTCAAGGAGAGGGACAGCTTGCTTGCACTCTCAGGCTGGAAAGACCCTGGTAAATTAAGGAACTGAAAGATCAGTACGACTGCAGAGTCGCTCAAGCAAAAGTTGGGAGAGATGGGGGGAGGCATGAGATGACACAGGGCCTTGGGGTTTGGATTTTATTTCAGGGGCAATGGGAAGCAATTGAGAATTTTTAGGCAGCAGTGGGACACAATCCAGTTTATATATTAATGATTATTTTTAGAGTACACTTAGCATGATGAGAGCACTGAGTAGTGTGTAGAATTGTTGAATCACTATATTGTATACCTGAAACTAATATAACACTGTATGTTAAGAATACTGGATGGGCGCCTGGGTGGCTCAGTTGGTTGAGCATCTGACTTCGGCTCAGGTCATGGTCTCAGGGTTCGTGAGTTCAAGTCCCGCATCGGGCTCTGTGCTGTTAGCGCAGATCCTGCTTCAGATCCTCTGTCCTCCTCTCTCCCTGCCCCTCCCCTGCTCATGCTTGCTTTCTCTCTCTCATTCTCAAAAATAAATAAACATTAAAAAAAATACTGGAACTAAAATTTTTTTTAAAGTTGATTTTTAATGCAAGATGGAGATTGATTTAGAACAAGGCAAATGAAGATAAAAGGACTTGTTCAGAGGCTATTATGGTAATCTAGGCTAGAAATGGTGGCTTGTATTTAGGTGGTGGATGTGGAATAGACAGATCAGTTTTGGAGGTAGAATTAGCAACATTTTCTAATGAATTGGATATTTCCCAGGCTTCTGGCTTAAGTAAGTGATTCGATTGGTGATATTGTACATAAAAAAGGGAGAATTCAGAATGCTGAGTTTGAATGGCTGTGAGACAACCAAGAAGAAGGTTGGAAATGTGCATCTGAAGTTCAAAGAGATCTGTCCTAGAGATATTGTTTGTCAGCATAACAGAATTTAATCCCACTGGAATTGATTGGCTCACTCAGACAGGCGTTGGGAGGAGCAAGAAGGTGAGCCACCTAAGAAGACTAAGAGAGGCCAACAAGGTAAGGGGAAACCCAGGAAGTAGTAGGTTGCAAAACCCCAAGATTTCATGAGAGGAAGTGGTCAGCTACGTTGAATGTTGCTAAGACATAAAGAGAAAATAAGATGGGCACAGAGAAGTGCTTTAGATGGGCAACATATAAGGAGTGGTTGTAAAAATGCTAGATTATATAGATCCAAGAGTGAATGGAAGGGAGACATTTGGGTGAATATTTGAAATTTTCTCCCATAATTTCTCTCTCCTAGTACCTAATAAATGATTTTTTAAATCATTTAAATTTTTCAGTTAAAAAAAATATATATATATACACACACACATATACATATACATATATATATTTATTCACCTATAGCTTCCAGACCAGGAAATGGGCAGAACTGAATGCAGTAACCAAAGAAAGAAAGAGAATATTCAGGAGTGGAGTGGAGGGACAATCATGGCTCAATTCTTACGGCCCAAGATGGGATCAGAGAAAAAGAGGAAAGATTGTCTCTTGATAAGAGAGACACTTTATCAGAAGGGAGCAAAGATGTGTGCAGTTGTGGGTAGTTTTATTGCTTTGGTGGTAGGAAAATGAGAAAGTTCCCGGGGGGTGGGGGTCTAAGTTTTCTCAGTGGAATATGAGGTCATCAGCTGAGAAAGAAAATGAAAGGAGTATGGGAGTCTTGAAAAGAAAGAGAAAGGTCTGAAATAGTTATGTCAGAGCATTAGGAAATGAGTCTATGTTCTATCATTTGAAATTGATGTTAGTCCATTTTGACTTACGAAAACAGCAGTTTCATATGGTTTGATCTCATGCTTGCGAAATAGGACACATTTTTATTTATTTATTTTATTTTAACTCCATATTTGTTACCCTGGAGTTTATGTTTTGGAATCATTGAAAATATAAATAATGCAAAGGAAAGTCATCATATAAATACAGTTTTCGGGCAAATGTTTAAATTACTTATGAACATGACTTTGAATATTAATTAGGAGCCTTTAAGGCTCTTGGGATCCAGTAGTGAACCAGACACATGCAGTTTCTGCTTTTACAAAGGTTTAGTGGGAAAGGCCGACAGCCTAGCTATTTGATCACATCTTACAACTCATTGGGTGATGAAGGCCACGGCACAGATGCAGGGTAACCTAAGAGCATACCTAGGAAACATCACACCTGGGGAGAGGATCGAGTCAGAGCAGGCTTCTCAAAACATTTTCCAAAATCGAGACCTAGAGGATACAAAATAAGCCAGTAGGAGGTAGAGGAAGAAAGTTCCGGGCAGAGGTGTGAATAAAAGCCCGCAGGTAAGAAGAGCCATCACAAATATGAAGGAGTAGAGTCACTTCAGAAAGGCTGCAGTGGGGTGGACTTGACAATGAGGCTGGAGAGGGACTTTGGGACCAAATCATGAAGAGCTTTGTCAGTTCTTCATGTAAGCGTTTTGGATCCTATTCTAAGCATAGTTGGAAGCCTTTGAATGATTTTTAAGATCGCACAGTATTTTACAAACATGCTTACGAATATGAAATAAAATATTGCATGTATTTTAGTAGGAGACCTGGAAAAAACCCTCATTTACCAACAAACTAATTGAATGAAATACTTGGAAGTAAAGTGTTACCTTTTAAAATTGTTATCCAAATGATAATGCCTTCTTACCTCTTAGTATAAATCACTTTCTAGCTCAAGATAGTCTTTTTTTCCCCCAAAACCATAGTGAATAGTTTTCAAAGTAGAATTATACCTCTACTGTTGTAAGACTTCTTTTGCTATTATTTGAGAGATAGTCTTACCTTTATTCAAGTAGAAAATACAATGCTCAATAAACTATTACATTTGTGTTGGCAGAAGAGGTAGAGAGACTGGAAAGAGACCTGGAAAAGAAGACAACGGAAACTGAAGAGCTTCGGAGCGCACAGACAAGGTTCCTTGAGGAAATTAAAAGTCAAGATAAATTGAACAAATCACTGAAAGAGGAGGCCATGTTACAAAAACAGAGCTATGAGGAGCTGGAGAGTAACCTAAACACGAAAAATGAATTGGTAAGCCCATGTTTTACATTGCTTTGACTATATTCTTTTGAGATAGAGAATTCTTTGTCCTTGGGTCTAAAAACAAAACTTCTTGGACATAAAATGGGGAAGGTGTGGTTTAACAGAAATTTGTGCAAAAGGTTTTACAAGTTGTAGATAACTGTGAACTGTGTGAAATGGCTCCACAAAAGACGAATACTATCTTGGGCTGCATTATGTGAAGCTGGTATCCAAAACAGGAGGACGGTGAAGCCCCCCACTATGAGGAGTCAGACTGCCCCTAGATGTATGTATTTTGTTTTCAACAACAACATTGTTGGTGAGACTATACATTGGCAAAAACTTTTCAAATTGACAGGGGCGCCTGAGTGGCTCAGTCAGTTAAGCGTCTGACTTCAGCTCAGACTTCAGATGGGCTCTGTGCTGACAGGTCAGAGCCTGGAGCCTGCTTCAGATTCTGTGTCTCCCTCTCTCTCTGCCCCTCCCCTGCTTGTGCGCGCTCTCTCTCTCTCTCTCTCTCTCTCAAGAGTAAATAAACATTTACTCTATGTGGATCCTGAGAAACTTAACAGAAGACCATGGGGGAGGGGAAGAAAAAAAATGGTTAGAGAGGGAGGGAGCCAAAACATAAGAGACTCCTAAAAACTGAGAACAAACTGAGGGTTTATGGGGGGGTGGGAGGGAGGGGTGGGTGGGTGATGGGTATTGAGGGCACCTGTTGGGATGAGCACTGGGTGTTGTATGGAAACCAATTTGACAATAAATTTGATAATAAAACCAGGAAACTGAAAAATAAATAAATAAATAAATAAATAATAAAAAATTAAAAAAAGAAGGCAAATTGACAAAATTATCCAAATTTATTTTTTTTTTTACTTTTTTTTTTAACGTTTATTTATTTTTGAGACAGAGAGAGACAGAGCATGAACAGGGGAGGGGCAGAGAGAGAGGGAGACACAGAATCTGACACAGGCTCCAGGCTCTGAGCTGTCAGCACAGAGCCCGACGCGGGGCTCGAACTCACGGACCGTGAGATCATGACCTGAGCCGAAGTCGGACACCTAACCGACCAAGCCACCCAAGTGCCCCCAAATTATCCAAATTTAAATGGACATGCCTATGTTCTACATATTGGAAATGTTACATATAATAGTTTTACATATAACACACATTTCTAATGCATTTTGTAGAAATGGTAGCAAGAATGTATGAAGATATTATATATGTACCTATACACACACACACACACACACACACACACGTGGACATTTGCTACAATATTGTTTATATAAGTAAACTATTGAAAATAGCTAACCTGTTCCTCAGTGGATATGCATCTGGTAGAATACTCGTGTTGCTAAAATGAGGTAGGGCTGTATGTCCTGATATGGAAGTATGTCTAATACATATTGCTATGTGGAAAAAGCAGGCTGTGAAAGAGTAGATCAAGTATGATGCTAATAAGTAGTATGTATGATGGTACAAGTATATATAGGAAAAAATGGTAACTCTTGACATTCTGGGGGGCGGAATTTTAAAGCACTTTCCAATTGCCATTTATGCACATCTATAATGTTTAAATTGTATATAATTTAGCTTTATGGTTGAAACAGGAATAGGAATAAAAGATATTTTAAAAGAGATTTAGACAGATTAGATTTAGACAGCCTTATAGGGCACCTGGTTGGCTCAGTCAGTTGAGAGTCCAACTCTTGATTCGGCTCAGGTCATGATCTCATGGTTCATGAGATCAAGCCCTGCACTGGGCTCTGTGCCAAGGGTGGAGCCTGCTTAGGATTCTCTCTCGGCCCCTCCCCAACTCTCTCTCTCTCAAAATAAATAGACTTTAAACAACCAAATAAAAACCAACAAAGAAATAAAGGTCATTTAGTCCATCTCCCTATCTAATGTTTTTTCTCTTTTCTCTAAAACCTGAGCATAGATGCCTGTTTTAGTGATAGCAATCACATTCCAGAGTTACCACATTTTATCTCAGGACAGCTATTAGAAATTTCTTCTTTATTACCAGATGAAAAATTGTTTTCTTATAATTCTATTTGCCATTTCTTAAATTTTTCTCTGGCACCTAGGTCAGTAACTCTAGTCCCTCTTCCATAAAACAGTCCTCTGACTCTCGAAGGTAATTTTCATCGCATGCTAGATCTCCTCTTCTCCAGCTTGGACACCCCTGTTGCTTTGGCCATTCTTCACGGAACATGGACTCAAGGCCTCTGAAGTCTCTGGGTCTGGCACCTTCTGATCATAAGTTCATGACCTAAGCTGAAATCAAGAGTTGGCCACTTAACCGACTGAGCCACCCAGGCACCCCAGACTACATGACCTTTAAAGGCTTTTTCAACCCAGATAATTTGATTCTATAAAAATAGCTATTGCTTTTTTTTTCTTTTGACCATTCTTTTTTCTGCTCTGTGTATAACTTAGAGTATTTGATTTCTCATATAACTAGCAGAATCCTTGATACATTTATCTTTTTCTTGCACCACCCCCCTTTTCAAGATTGGCATGCTGGCTTGAATGACTTGATTTGTTGACAAGAATTCTGCTTACGCACTTAAAGTTTTTAGCAAGAAAAGTGTTTCCTCCTCTGTGTAGAGATGGAAATTATTTCTTCAAATCTGAATACTTGACTACCTCCTTCTTGAGCTCTTCTTTGCCTGAGAAAAAAGATGATACAGGGGCACCTGGCTGACTCATTCAGAAGAGCATGTGATTCTTGATTTTGGGGTTATGAGTTTGAGCCCCATGCTGGGTGTAGAGATTACTTTAGAAAAATCTTAAGAAAAAAAGAAAAGATGATATATACCAGGAGGACATCATGAGAGACATATGTGATATTAATAATCTGATAATTACCAGTAATTTTATACTATACACCTATCTGTTGCTCTCTATTTCATAATAGAGTAGATCGATGCCTAACCTAATCATTGGAAATTTTTGTGACGATCAGTTTTATTTTAGCAGTGCACTCTTTGGGCCACCACTTAGCATTTGTATTTAAAATGCAAATATAGGGGGGCGCCTGGGTGGTTCAGTTGGTTGAGTGTCCGATTTCAGCTCAGGTCACGATCTCTCAGTTGATGAGTTCGAGCCCCGCGTCGGGCTGTGTGCTGACAGCTCAGAGCCTGGAGCCTGCTTCCGATTCTGTGTCTCCCTCTCTGTCTGCCTCTCCCCCGCTCATGCTCTGTCTTTCTCTGTCTCAAAAATAAAGATAAATGTTAAAAAAATTAAAAAAAAATACAAATATAGGGGCACCTGGGTCTCTCAGTCAGTTGTGTCTGACTCTTGATTTCATCATCTCACAGTTTGTGAGTTCAAGCCCCGTTTTGGGCTCTACGCTGACAGCAAGGAGCCTGCATGGGATTCTCCCTCCCTCTTTCTCTGCCACTCTCCCATTAATTAGCATGCGCACATGCACTCTCTCTCTTTCTCAAAATAAATAAATAAACTTAAAAACAAAAAACAAATATAGGGGCGCCTGCCTGGCTCAGTCAATAGAGCACATGACTCTTGATCTTGAGTTCATGAGTTCAAGCCCCACGTTGGGCATGTAGCCTACTTAAAAATAAAAAATAAACCTTAAAAATAAAATACATATATAAAAAACAATACTTACTATGGTATGACTTTGACTTGGTATTTATGAACATTTAATAAATTTTCCTGAGTTACTGATCTTTTTTATGTTTTGCTGTGAATAAATGTTTTGTTATTTGTCAACAGTTTTTGCTGGGCTTTTGTCCACTATTTTTGGCTAGAAGACATTGCTCTTATGATGTTATTTTTACCATTAACCATTTAAAAACATATTTACATACAAAGTTATTATATATTTATCATAACAAATTTTGACAACACAAATGTATACAGTAGACAGTGAAGGTTTCACTCTTTCTCTTCCCTATTCCCTGGATGTTAATATATATTCTTTTTGTTTTCTATGCTTATAGAATATTATGTAATGTATATGTAATTGAATATATGTACCTCTAAATGTTGTGTGATAAAAAAGAAACTTCCTGTATTTTTGATTATGCATCTTATTCTTTACAAAACAACGTATATCATAGCTCTCCAAGTTAAAAAACATACCCACATGTGCATACACACGTACACACAAATCTATTTTTTTCAAAGTCTGTATTGTGTTCCATTATATGGGTACTCCATAATTTAACCTACTCTTATTGATGAATATTTAGATTGCTTCCACTTTTTTATTAGAAACAATAATACAGAGAAAAATCCATGTGTGTATATTCCTATGCGTTCATAATAGTAATTCCTTAGTATAAATCACTACAAGTTGGGGCATTTGACTGGCTCAGTTGGTAGAGCATGTGACTCTGAGTCTTGGGGTTATGAGTTCAAGAAAAAATTTAGGGGCACCTAGGTGGCTCAGTTGGTTGAACATCTGGCTCTTGATTTTGGTTCAGATCATGATCCCGGGGTTGTGGGATCAAGCACAACATTGGGCTCCACACAGAGCGTGAAGTGTGCCTGAGATTCTCTCTCTTTCTCCCTTTGCCCATCTCCCCCACTCATTCTCTCTCTTTCTTTAATTTTAAAAAAATTAAATCACAAGTGGAATTACTGTGTAATTTGCATCTTAAATTTTAGTAAACATTAAAAGCTTATAACAGCTTTATACTTCTACAGCAGTGAGTGAAAGAGCCCAATTCCCCACTTGATATTATTATTTTGAACGTGTAAATAGGATAGGAAAAAAGTAGAATCTCATTGCTTTAATTTCACTTTTGTTTAGTTGTTGGAGAGTTGAGTATTGCATATGTATTTGCCTGTTCTTCTTTCATTATTCCAAAAGACTATACTATGTTACAAAAAGAATTCTGGCTCAAGCCCCAAAAAAAAAAAAAAAAAAAAAAAAAAACAAAAAGAATTCTGGATCTTATTCTAAGAGCCTACTTTTGAAAAACACTTTCCATTATCTTCTGCAGACTATTTGGTGATAATATTTTCTTTAGTTGTATCATGCTTTCCAGTTTCATAAAGTAATTCTTCAGGTAGCAGGTCAATTAGCCTATAAAAGAAATGTAGTGACAATGAAGTAAAACTTCTGGTGCCATTTAAACTATAACAGTCCCCTTCTCCTGCCACCAACAAATATTAACTTTAATTAACTTTAATGTTAATATTACTCTTTGTCTTTTTGCAAGTCCCGCCAGCCTCACAGAGTCGTGAGGACCAAGTAAGGTAATACAGGTGAAAATAATTTGAGTTGAATTAATAGGTAATGGAAAGTGGTACATCTGTAACCTAGTCAGAATGATGGTAAAATGTGTCCATATAAGAATGGTGCAAGTTCTAATAACATTATGTTCCTAAGGTAAGTTTTCAGTCAAGAGCAGCTTCTATTTAACTACAGCTTAACTCCCTAAAGTTCTCCAGGTGATGGTCTCTGTCTGCTTTTTTCTCCTTTTAGCCCTTGTCTTGGTTTCTTGCAGAGCATTTTCTGCCGATTCTTTATTCTTCCTTAAAGGTAGTTCCTTCAGGGATGAATTGCACACTGTGTTTTTCATGGTCTGCATGATACCTTGTATTAATATGCTTATGTACATTTTAAGTGTTGAATCTGGCTTGCCTTCTCAAGAAATGTGCTTGTGTGTGTGTGTGTAATTTTTTTAATTGATGTTTACATAGAACTGTGAATTTGTGAAGGAAAGAATTTGTATCCTTTTTCTTATTGGTAAATATGTTAACTGCAGTCAACTCTTGGTTATCCACAGCTAGTACCGTAACTAGCCTTACTTTCCGGGTCCTTAGACTCCTCATTTGCTCTCATTTATGCATTTCTTCAGCAGACATTTATTGAATGCTTACTAAATGCTACGCCTAGCTCTATAAGAGACACAAGGTAATTTTAAGATGCACAGAGTATGTATCATTTGCCTGCAGAGACAAGTCCCTACATTGTCCATGGATCCCGTCACATTTGCCTTTGTTTGGGCCTTACTGCCAATGATCTTTCTTTGGGAAGAGAAGCCCAAGATTAGTTGATGCCGTTGGTTGTGAGTTGCCTTCTTGAGATTCAGGGACTTAAGAGCGAGCATTCAGTGAGAACATCAATGTGGGTAATGAGCTGAACACCCTGCAGCAGCAGACAGAGTGTTGAATTTGAAATCCAGGAGACTTGGAATTGAACTCTGCCTCTTCCACTACAAGTTGTGCAATTGGGCAAGTTATCTAGCCTCCTGGTGCAGCCTTTATCATCTCATAGGGTAGTTGTGAAGATTCAGTGAGACAGCACACGTAAAAAAGGCTTAGCACAGTGTCTCCCATACAGTGAGTACTTGATCAAGACTACCTGTTATCCCAGTTAGCCTTACTTCCATTTTGATGGATAATCAGGAGATGACTGTAAGCTAAATCCTGCACGACTTTGATTTCCTGGGCCTTGTAAAATGTTCCTGTCTGTTTATGTCTTACTCTCTTCAGCTTGCATTTTTATATTAATGAAGTTTTTCTGCATGTTTTTGTCTGGTACTACTATCAGACCCTGTCAAAAAATAAAAAAGACAAAAATCACTTAGCGGACCTTTGAAATGAACTCACCGGATTGGTTTAGTAGAAAGGGGGCTCGTAGTGGTAGTTAATAAAATATTTAGCATCTGCCACTAATCTCATGTGTAACTTTTGACAAGTCAGCTCACCAATCTAGGACTCAATTTCTTTACTTATATTTCAGAGAATTAAATTGGATGATCTCTTTTCTTCTAGCTCTAACAATTTCTAAGAATAAGTAAACCGTAATTATAGTAGAATTATTTTATTAAAAATGTAATATTACATATTGGGATCTGATTGACATTATTTACATCCTTTATCCTCTATTACAAAGAATAATGTTCAGAACACTGAGATACTACAGCAACAACAGTACAACAATTAAAACCAGTCTCTTAATTTCCTCCTTCTCACTCCTTCTTCTGATTCCTTTGTAATTAATCCCAAATATCATTTCCATCCATAATTTGAAGCTGCTATTAAAATTGTAGAGTAAGTTAAATAAATTAGTGTTAATTATTGGACAATCTGGAAGCAGGTACTTAATAGATTACATAAAAATAATTGCTACAGAATTATTTTCACGTTTGGATAAAGCAAATTTAGATGAGTTTTTAAATCTTTATTCATTAAATCTTTATACCCTGAAATAGCATATAAACTTCAAAGGTCTTTTATGTGATCTCTTATGAAGTGGTAATTTTATATTGCATTCTTTATAATCCTTTAGAATGAAAACAAAATGCCGTGAGTGTTCTGCTATTTGCTGCGAGGTTTAAAACAATCTAATTATTAGCTATGATTAGAACTTGCCATACCATCATACTTGTATACTAACTTACTGACACTGTATGTTGTTTCATATCACATTGGACCAATAGCTAAAACAGAAGACCATGGAACTAATGCGAGCGTGTCAAAAACAGTATGAGATGGAACAGGAATTGGCCTTTTATAAAATTGATGCCAAATTTGAGCCACTAAATTATTATCCATCAGAGGTGAGTTAAACTTCTTAGTAATCCACAGTTAAAGCCAGCAGGGAGTGGAGTGGGGGGAGGCAGATGGTGGAAAGAAATTTTCAAGGGACATTCCACTTTCAGAGTAAACATATTTTGCTTGAAACAGTGAATTTTTGGTTCAGTAAGTTAAAGCAGCCTCCAAAAAAGGTAAAAAGCCCCAAGGGAATCTGTGATTCCAACGAATATCATAATATTATTTCATAAAAAAGTCAATTATTATCACTTATTAGGTGGGGTTTTACTTACATATCAGCTAAGAAACCAAAATAAAACACTGAAATTTCTGATTTGAGAGATTAAGCAATGCTAATAATCACATACCTGTAGGCAGTTCTTTAATCAACCAAGCTAAACCCACTCTTTGAGGATGGGAAGAGGAACACCTTGAGACCATTTTTTGTTTTAGTTCTTTTTTGGTATGTTAAGGGTAAGATAAAAAAAAAAAAAAGTATATATTTTTTACCTGGCTGCTTAGAAGTTACTTATTAAACCATAAATCTTTACTTATTTTGCTTTTAGTATGTCGAAATTGATAAAACCCCAGATGAAAGTCCCTACATTGGCAAATCCAGATATAAGAGAAATATGTTCACTACAGAGAGTTACATTATTCCAAATGCCCGGACCATAAAGATCGTAAGGATGGAGCCAGATGAAGGGGAACAACTCAAAAATGAGCACGTGAACTTGAGAGCCCATATGCCACTGGACATACAACTGGAAGACAAAGAAAAAAAAATAAGTGCAGGTTAACAAAAGTTATTTTAAATTCTTTAAAAATGTAAAAAGATTGGATATATAGGCGAATTTTGTTTTACAATTCTTTTGAGTAATCATGCTGAAGGTTACTGTAGTGTTGTTTACATGAAAAGCCTAAAACAAAAGTAGTAATTCATGGAGCAAATTATTTTTTAATAATTCCTGTTATGTTGAAGAATGGGGTTCTTGACAGTAATTTGGCGGCAGTATGTCCAGGGGATCCAAGAATGCTTAAATCTTGACCTGCCAGCAGGTCCTTCTCACCATTGGAGCTGCACACTCAAAGGCTAATTGGTCATAATTGTAGCAAGTACACTTAACTGATTACTATACATGTAGCCAAAACCTAAAGCAGTACTTTGGATAAGCTGGATCAGTGCACCCTCCTCAGGCTTGGGCCTAAGACCAGCTTCTGACTCTTCCTAACCTGTCCCAAAACATCCGATTGAAAGGATCTTACCACTTCCTGGCAAGTCACAAAGAGGAAGAAGTCAATCCAAAAGGGTACTTAGAGACCCTGCTAATGGCAAACTCCACTTACTCGATGGGCTTCATGGATACGGAAGCAGAAAGCAGAACTGAGTTTATGCATCCCCTTAGTAATTATGGTCCATGGTGGGGCTCTTTAACAATCCAGTGGAGTAGCTCATCTTTCCTTGGTTGGTAGCTAAATGGAAAACAGGGAAGGCCAGTAGAGAGGCTGACTTGGAGAGGGGAGAAGAGAGACCTGAGATATCCATCTCATACACTCTGTACAAAGTTCTGGAAGAGAAAAGCAGAAATAAATCAGATATTTGTGTAGACTAGCTTCAAGGGGCTCATGGTTTTATAGGAGGCAGTTTTATAGGAAGGGAAGGAGACAGAGAAATTAGAAGTTTGAGGTAGAGAGTAATTGATTGGAGATCACCCCCACCCCAAGCTGGAAGAGTGTTCAGTGGTGAATTTCTTGATTTTGAGCCCTATCATAAAATAATTACCTCAAATACAGGGTTTTTGTTACAGCTTGAACTTAATTATAACTTAGTGACAAAGAAGTGTGTATCTATCAATAAAAACCTTATTTGCTCAAAAGAGTTTACTATTGGACATAGCAAGTAAAGCCCCTTTAATGTTAAGAATTTTACAATATAATACAATATAATTGATATAATTATCAATTAATTAATCAATCAATTAAATATCAATTATAATATAATTGATATAATTATCAATTATAGTTCTATAGCCTATGATGAAACTAGAGATTAACTGAGAGGAAAACCGTCATAAGAAATTACTTTTTTTTAATTTCTGTGATCTAGAATGACAATTTAATTGGGAGGAGGTGGTTATTGTGAAGAAAAAAAATCCCATGGAAATTTGAGAATTCAAGATTTTTCTTGTGTCTGTCTGCATGGTTTTTAAATTTGCAGCACAAACTCGACTATCAGAACTACATGATGAAATAGACAAGGCAGAACAACAAATTTTAAGAGCTACTGAGGAATTTAAACAACTGGAAGAAGCGATACAGCTTAAAAAAGTATGTAAAAGCAAAGTAGCAATGCAAGAGGAAATGCAAAATATTAAAGGTTTTCTCCCTTCATAACCACGTAAAACATTTTAAATCAGTGCTGCCTAATTAATTATGGTGTAACAGTTTTCAGAGTCAGCTTTGGTTCTAGCATTTTCCAATTACATTTTCCTTCCACCCATGATCACATCCTATTAGTGTTTTATAAAGTACGTAGAAGTAAATGACGTCTAATTTATGTAAAAATACGTGTTCAGTAGGAAAGTGTCTCCTTTACCCAGGGAAGTTGCTGTTTCCTGTTGTATCTGTTATAATCTGATTAAGCACTACCCACCTTTAAGATCCTGGGACCTAGGTTAAGAGTCAGAAGACATCTCTACTATACATGAACATTATCAAACACAAGCAGCAAAAATGTCAATGATATAAAATATGGTGAACAAAAAGAAGTAATTAATACACTCTCGGAAAGTTTGTCATGCAGAAGTAAGCAGCTCAAACCCATGATGTGATTGCACAGGGAGAAACTTAAAAAGGAAGTATTTTGACAGTTTTTCAGTGTGTAAAAGGTTTCAGTTATTTGCAACTTGTAAAAAGCAGTATTTCAAAATTATGATGGTAACTGCATTCATACCACAGTAGGTAAGGCAAGAATGTGAAGTTCAAATTGTAGATTATTTTAAAAGATACACTATTGTGATTTTAAAATTATATACTAACTAGAAATTGATTCAAGTTTATTGGAAGCTTACTATATGCTAGTCCCTGTCTGGGCTGGGCCCAGAGTGATGAATAAAACAGGTATGTTTCCCTCCCACATGCATAGGAAATAGGTAATAAACAGTAGAAAAAAAAAAAAAAGAAAAAAAATAATATAGTTAAACAAAAATGTGTTATAGTAAAAAAATAGAAAATTAGGAGAGGCAGTAAAAAAGATAAAATTTAGATTGTGAGGACCACAGAGGCCTCTCTGAGGAGGTGACATTTAGGCTGAAACCCAAAGGACGACAAGGAGCCAGCGAGGCAGAGTTAGGGGGTCAGGTATTCCAGGCAGAAGTGAGAGTGTGCACAAAGACCTTGACACTAGAGATTGCTCCGTGGAGTGAGGGAGAGTGTTCCGGAAGATGAGGGTAAAGAGTAAACAACCGGTTTCACAGGCTGTGGTAAGGGGTTTGGATTTTATTCGGAATGTAATGGGAAGCTTTTGAAGGACTTCAGGAAGTTAGAATGGCTAATCCTATTTGTGTTATTGTGAGGTCACTCTGGTTACTGCATGAGAGCAAAATGGGGTGAGGGAAATGGAAAGAATGGGGATGTGTCCCATGTCTCAGGGGGCTGTTGTTGAGTACAGGCAAGAGATGACAATGGTTTGGACCAGGAGGGTGACGGTGGTGGCGGAGAGAATGCACACTGATTGTCAGCAAAATGTAGCAGTGAACTGATCAGACTTCAAAATGGGTTGGAAGTGGGACCTGAGGTGAAGGGAGCCATCAAGAAGGAGCTTACTAATTAAAAAAGAATGTTTTATAATAAATGTTGGCCAGAGCTTATATAAATAGATTGATAGATGTAAATAATGTATATAATGTTGAAATACATGGATGCTTATAAAATGTGCTTGAAAAAAATTATTTTAAATGAGTACATATAAGCCTACATTTTTCATTACACTATAATTTAGATGACATGCTAGTAACAAGGGTAAGGGCGAAGTCAGCTACCATTAATGTTATGGTTATTATTATTAATAATTTACGAGTTGCTTATACTGAATGACAACTTCGTTTTTACCTATTATGAGTTTTCATAAACTTTTATAAAGTGAGATTTTCCTCATGTAATAAGCATAAAAGTATAAGATGAATGGAATGCCTAGATGACTTTTACATTAACTTTTTTTTAAAAAACTGGTAGAGCACAGAATACCTTTTAGAATTTTAGAAATCATCGTCTTTAAATTTGTAAATCACTGTTGCTATCCTCTGTTAATTCTGTTTTGGGGTGTGTGGGGGATTAGATTTCAGAAGCAGAGAAAGATCTTCTTTTCAAGCAGTTGGGTAGTAGGATACAACTTCTCAATAAGTTACGCCAAGAAGTTGTGGATCTCGAAACACAGATGGAAAAGCAAAGGCAAGAAATTGCTGAAAAGCAGAATGAGATCAAGGACCTGCAAATAGCCCTAGATAGCCTGGATTCCAGAGACCCAAAACATGTAAGCAAATGGAGAGATTTTGGCTTGTTTTATGGGGACTAGAATATCATTCCATCTAGAAATTATGTCTCTTCATTTTAGCCCCAGAGTTCTTTCTGAAAGTGTTTGAGTTTGATGCACAGATTTGAGTGATATATATGTTTATGGATGTGTGTGTCTGTCATATATATCTGGTTGTGTATTTTATACCTGTGTGTGTGTGTGTGTGTGTATCACTGTGTTGAAAACAAAACCTAAGGCTTGAAGGAGATAGCTTTTAATAGAATGATAGATGCATGGTACTTATTTTTTTAAGTGACTGAGTTTCGTTGTATTTCAAATCAAGAGAAACCTGCTGCAAGGTGCTGTCCAAACCTTTACCCTTTGTCTTTTCTTGCCTTATTTTCTTAAGAACAAGGTGGTGAGATGGGAGAGCTGAAAAGGGTCCAGAATCCTTTTTCTACCTCTTTAATCCTTTATGCAAATATTCTAAAGCTATTTGTTTCATATTGTTTTGTTTCTTCCTTAAAAAAGGAAACATTTTTCTAGAGTGTGTCCTCCTATGTGGCCGTAGGTGGGCAGGTGGCTGCAGGATGGAGTTAAGTTGTCTCTGTCTTGAGAAGTCTTAGTAATAGCTTACATTTTACCCAGTATTGGTAAAAAAGGAAGTAAAAAAAAATTCCTGCATATTTTACTGGTATGCTTTGAATAATAATGTTATATTTTAAAGGAAGTTTAAAATCTCTGGATTAAGAGATATCATAGAATTTGACATGGTAAGAACAATACACTATAATTACTTTCAATATTTGTTAAGTTATTTATCCTTTTAAACATTTTAATAAAATATCATAGATAATTTTGAGAAGAGGTAACCTTATCATTCACAGACATAAGGTGTCTTCTAACAAAAGCTTAAGACTAGTAAAATTGAAAGTAAAAGAGGACTTAATTATTTTAAAGAATTTTCCCTATGCGAAAAAATTGTAGATTTTCCAGTAATATGTCATATGGTCAATAATATATATATTTTAAGTTTATGTATTTTTGAGAGAGAGTAGGGGAGGGGGAGAGAGGATCCAAAGCAGTCTCTGCACTGGCAGCAGAGACATGGGGCTTGAACCCCATGTGGGGTCATGACCTGAGCCAAAATCATGAGTCAGATGCCCAACCAACTGAGCCACCCAGGCTCCTTTTTGGTATTGTTAAAGCTACTTAGTTTTTAAGGTTACAGCTTTAGCCAAAGCACCAGAGGATGTCTCTTTTTAATTTGTTCACCCTGAGGGAGCGTCTTTTTTCTGCTTTGCACAAAGTCACCTTCTTGGCTAGGTTTAGGCTCCTCACATTCTACAAAATATAAACATTTTAGCAAGAGGGAAGGAATCAGGAGTGGGATCCCAGCATACTTTTCTATAGGTGTGGATAGACTTTTATCCACTTAAGTTTTATTATGTAAGCAGATAGAGTATTTTTCTACGTAGCAAATAGAATTTAAAAGTAAAAGTTTTTGAGAGATTAGAAAACAGTATGTCAGT
Organism: Panthera leo; assembly: GCF_018350215.1. NCBI lineage: Eukaryota > Metazoa > Chordata > Mammalia > Carnivora > Felidae > Panthera > Panthera leo. Next base: position 80,061,459 of record NC_056691.1, read on the forward strand.
CTGCGATTGGTGGAAAACAAATATATTAAGTGCCAATGATGTTTTCCATTATGCTGGGGTTTTTTGCATATACTGGTGAGGAACTTTCTCACAGCGTCCATATGGCTGAGGACATTTTTAAAAATTTTGCATAAGATGAAAGTGTGATTTTAAAAGATGAAATGATTTCCTAAATTCACCTTTTTAGGAAGAGGCTGAGCCCATGCTATGCTACTACAATGACCCTTTCCCCACAAAGGAACTAAAGGTGTACAGGGATTAATTATTTTTAAAATTAGCTAAGAGCCAAACCTAGGCAAGTTTTCAACAAACGAAAGCATTTAACTAGGTTTCTAAAGGAAAAAGTACTATTTAAAAATCAAATCCCATTTTAGCTATAAAAAACAAAACAAAACACACACTTCATAGGTAGAGGCACAAACACCACAGCAGCAACCATAATAAAGGAAGATTTGTGTTGTTCTTCCCTACCTGGCAATGCCCTGTGGAAGCAAAAGGTAACTGACTGTTCTCTGTAGGGAATTAGCCTGTAGTAATCTGTTGCAAAGGCTGTGCGTGATTGGTCCTCGGAAGCTTCCTGTGTTGTGATTTAAAGCACGGAGGGTGGGGCCTGCCCGCAGAGGCTGCTCGTGATTGGATGGGTTGGGCTGCCGCTCACTCTCCGCCAAGAATGTGGTTTGAAGCCCTGGGAAGTTACTGAGACTCCAAGCCGATGACAAAAATGTGGCTGTCAGAGAGGGAAGTGCACGTGAATTTGAAAACAGCCTTAGAAAGTGTTCCGCCCACAGTTTCCCTGTTCTCAACGGCTCAGTTCTAACAGGACAAATGTTAAGTTAAGGTATGATCCTTTTCTCTCTCTCTCTGCAAAAGACTTGAAAGGAGGAGGAGTCAGAGATGTAAGTTCCTGTTTTTGTAACTCTTGTGAGCGCCACAGTTGTGAAAATCGCAGAATCTACTTTTGCTCCCATGTGTTTAATGCAAATCATTGGCATATTGAGCTTTTTTGGGTTTTTTGCCCTGTCTGTAAAGAGATTTCAGTGGAATTTTTAATGGTGAATTTTAAAGGTTTATGAAGAGAGACATGAATGCAGGAGTTTTTTGTTTTTGTTTTAATTCTTTCTTGAGCCATACAAATTCTAAATGTACTTAGAATTTAAACTGTTATCTGCACTTACCTTTCCAGAAAGATTTCAGATTGGTGTTAGGAGGGCAGAGAAAGAAAAGTTTTGAAAATTCCACCAAGTTTCTATTAAACAAAAACCATCTGACCAGGCTCTCATTCACTTGTTCCTTAAAAATGAAGAGACTTTTCTTTCTTGGCTTTGGTGGCAGCAGACATCTAAAATTGAGAAATGTTCTTTTATAATCAAATGGGTATTAGCCATGAGAGCCTTGGAGTTGGCTCTTCGGCCTGTGATACACTTCTTTCTCCTGCTAACGTTCTCTTGGTTTATTGTTCTGTTCCTTTGATCCCATGGGGGCAAACCGGAGCCCTGAGGATGTCAGTGAGAGGGCAAAGGTTCTCTGGAGAATTATTTTGTCTCCACATGAACAGTTGCCTCTAAGGAAGACCTGGGCAAGTCATTGGTAGATCTGAGATTCCGTTTTCACATATAAAAAGAAGAGTTAAGCCAGACATTGATTCTCAGTTTTTTTCTTCCCTGAGCCCACCTGGAAGTACAATCCAGTTTTCAGTTGATAGTAGCTCCCTAATGCGGTGGCTCTCGGGGTGTGAGTGGCTGTGTGAATATGGGAAAACTCAGTTTTCCACCAGGGGCATATGTCTTGGTAGAGGAGTGTGCCTCCGTGTGGCCCTCCATCTTGACAGTGACTGGGCTGAATGGTGTAGGTCTCAGCTACCAGTTTATCGAACCTAAAAATCATGTGTTTCTTTGTCTAAGGAATCAAAAATACACTTGAATTCTAAGTAAGTGTTTCTTCCATGTCTCTGTTTCTCCCTAAGAAACCTTTTTTTAAAAAGCGTGTTTAATGTGCTTTTCTGATTAAAAAGGTATTGTCTATTACAAAATGTTTAGTACTAAAAATATTCATTAAAAAAATCTGTAATCCTTCCACCCAGATATAATTCTTGTTAACATTTTAGAATACACTCATTTTCTATTGCTATACTGAGTATAAAAATCAGTTAACATTTTGGAAACCAATTTTAATTGGTTTTTAATGCCCTGCAGAGAATATTGAGCTTGGCTACATTACCTCGTGGCTGTACCCTTGGAAAAATAATTTAATCTCCTTGATTTTCAATTTGCATATCTATACAATGGAGGTGATTTTCAGATCAAGTTATCATGAGGTTTAAATGAAAACCACTGCGTGAAAACAACACAAGGCCTGACACAAATAGACTCAAAACGTTACATTTTATTTTCCATTCTGCCTTTAGAAATGGTAAGCATTATTATTTTTTTTAAGAGTATAAGGAACTCAGGACTTTGTTAATTTTTTTTTTTTCAATTCAGTGCCATATGAAGGCTCAGAAAAGAGGTAAAGAACAACAACTTGACATCATGAACAAGCAGTACAAACAACTTGAAAGCCGTTTGGATGAGATACTTTCTAGAATTGCCAAAGAGACTGAAGAGATTAAGGACCTTGAACAACAGCTTACTGAAGGTGAGAATTTAAGTAAGATTTAAGGTAAATCAGTTCTAGTATTAATAAAAGACAAGTGACACGCAGGCAGGCATTAATCCTGATATGCCTCAGTTGTTCGTACTAGTGTTTGATAGGGAAATATTTGCAGAGTACCCAAAATACTTGTTTCATCAAAGTAAAAAGTAAAAAACAAAAAAATTCAATTTTAGTTTTGTTGTATTGATTCCTAGTGAGTCAGGTCATTGCATTCAGTAGGCTAGAAGCCAGTGTATAATCATGGTAAGCTGGGGCATGTCACTCTCTTTCAAAGCATATAATCCTTTCAGGAACAAAGAGCCCATTGACACCAGGGCATTCAGTTTCTAGTTATAAGGAGAGTATGGGAAGAATTTAGGACCTACATTTGCAATGCAGATTGAGATTGTGACTTTGCCATAATGGTGGGAAAGGAAGATAATATAGGTTGTAGTAGTGTAAAACGATCCCAATCCCCGTTTTGCCATTATCAGCTGTGTGGCCTGGGACAAGTTATTTCTGTCTCAGTCATTAGTTGTTGGCAAGATTAAACGAGGTAGTGTTCGTAAAGTGCCTGGCACATGGTAAGCACCCAGTATATGATTTGGGTTGGTGGTTTGTTTTTTTTTTTTTATAAGTCTTCAAGTTACATGTTTATGCTGCCGGTCTTGGATTAGTCTTCTATGTTGAGTGGTTTTGTTTTGTGTATCTAGCGGCAAGAACTCACAGTGTTGCTGCACATTTTTCATTATTTTATTTGGAAATTTATTTAGAAAAGTTTACTTTCATTATTTTATTTTAAACTTTTTATAGCCTGAATTGAGCATTTTTTAAGCAATGCCCACTGAATATACTGTTTTTATTGTGTAGCTACTTAGTAGTCCTGTACTGTGGACCAGAGAGGGGAAAAACTATCATTATATCTTGAAAAAGAAAAAATGAGATAGTACACCATTTACAGTTTCATTCTTAGCCAGTAACAAATAACTAAGGAGACTAAATGCTGTAGTTCTGTATCTTGAAAGCATTTTCTTGTATACATTATCACCTTCCCTTTTTCCATTTTGCTTAGGACAAATAGCAGCAAATGAAGCCCTGAAGAAGGATTTAGAGAGTGTCATCAGTGGGTTACAAGAATACCTGCAGACTATCAAAGGCCAGGCAACCCAGGCCCAGAATGAGTGCAAAAAGCTACAGGATGAGAAAGAGACATTGCTCCAGAGACTGAGTGAGGTCGAGCAGGAAAGGGACCAACTGGAAATAGTTGCCATAGATGCAGAAAATATGAGGAAGGTATGATTTGTTTCTTCTTACCTGTTTCCTGAGCCTCAGAAGTAGGTGACGTCCAAATTAAGATAGCTAAGGAAGTTAGCAGCTGTGCAATCTGAAGTGACAAAAAGTCACAGTGGCTATTTAGTGGGTTCCCCCCCCCCAGGTGTGACACACTTGGAATCATTATTTTTCCTTTACTAAGAAAAGGAAGGTTATTTTAGCTGAATTTCTATCCCTGAAATGTGTTATCCCATAACTCTAAACAATGCGAAATTGTAGCTGTTACATTAGCTGTATTAAGTGGTTGTTATTTGTACAGCAAAATTAAGCACAACATAATTTTCTTGTTCATAATTTTAACTATTTACCAAACAAGAGGCCGTGTTGTAAACTCTACCCTTCTATACCTGGCTTGTTGCCATTCATTTGGAGATTTCACTTGATCTGTTTTAGTTGTTTGACAAACTTTATCTTGCATGAGAACCCATATTCCCAAATTTCATCCCTCGTAGGGTTTGTGCTGGAAGTTTGAGGTCATATGTGCAGCATTATGAAATTTCTCAGGCAGATAAAAATGTTAAAAATTGTTTTTAACACCATGCACTCACAACTCAGCTTAAGAAATGAAACTACGGATATATTCAAAACACTGTGTGTACCTCCTTACAGAGGTAACAGAATCTTGAATATACTTATTTCCCTGCATCTCTCTTTTATTATATATAAAGTCATCCGTAAGCAATATGTAGCATTGTTTTGCACAATTTTAAGATTTATATAAAAGATATCATAGTGTACATATTCTTTGGTCACTTTTGTCTTCCTTCCTGTTTATGTTTTGGGAAATTATACACGTTGATACATATAGCTCTGCTTTGCTTATTTTCGTGAGGGTATATAGCATTCCGTTGTAGGTAGCTACCACAAAGTTATTGCCTATCCGTTCTCTTCTTGGAGGACATTTAGGTGGTTTCTGGTCTTTTGCTATTACAATGTTGAGCGTAACATCCTTGCACACAATCTTGAGCATGGGGACTATGTTCACATTGGAACTGTGAGTCGGAGGGTATGTGCCTGCTCAACTTCATTACATGTCAAATTACCATCCATAGCGATTCGATCAGTTTCCACTCCAACTGGCAATGCGAGGGCCACCACTATACCACATCCTTGCTAACACCTTAGTGTTGTCCAACTTTTATTTTTTAAGCTTTTATTTTGAAATAATTTTAAATTCACAAGAGAGTTGCAAGAATAATCCACATAACTCACTGTACCCGCATTCAGAGTCCTCAGTGAATATTTTGCTACATCTGCTTTCTCTTCTTCTCATATATAATTTTTACATACTCTTATATGAATTTTTTTCTAACCATTTGAGAATTAGTTGTAGACCTCATCCTCCTTAGCTTCTAAATATTTCATCGTGTATTTCCTAGGAACAGGGACATTTTCTAACATAGAATATCTAAGAGAATAATTATCACATTCAGGAAATTTAACATTTTGTCAGTTTTATTGTTTGCCAGCCTGCTGAATTTGAAATGGTATCTTTTTATTATGAAAATCTTACATTTATAAGGAAAGTTGAGAGAATGGTTCAGCGAATATCTATATGCTCTCCCAGACTCAAAAAATATTTTGCTGTATTTGGTTTTTTTCCCCCGAGTTATTTGAAAGTTGGCAAACATCATGACATCGTCCCTTAAATACATATCCCTTAAAAATCAGGACATTTTCTTACATCACTACGATACCATTATTACACCTGGAAAAATTAAAAATAATTCCCTAATATCATCTAATATCTGAACCATGTTCAGATTTTGCCAGTTGTACCAAGAATGCCTTTTACAGCTGTGTGTGTAAATGTATGTGTAGAGACGAGGCCAGTGGTCCCACAGGGTGTCCCACATTCTGAATTTGTCTGCTGTTTTCTCGTGGTTTGTTCAGCTTGTTCCCCTATGCTCTAAATAAACTAGTATCTTGTTTTAACTGCATTTTCCCTTGAATACTGGAGAGACTGGGCACCTTCCATTTGTTAATTTGCTATTTAGCTTTCCTCTTCAGTGAATTCCCTATTCATGTTTTGTGTCCATGTTTTCTCCTGGATTGTCTGTCTTTTTCTTAATGATTTGTAGGAATTCTCTAAATATTCTGGACCTTTGTTGGTTGTATATGGAGTTTGCATTTTGAACAAGCAACTCAAATAATTCAGACCTCCCCGAGAAACTCTTCTGTGGAAGTTCTTATCACAAGAGCCTCCTCTTTAATCCAGAATCGTTTGATCCAATTCTTCGAGATCCCAAATAAATAGGTGAAAGCTGTAATGTTTAATCATAAAAAACAGACGGGCTAAAATGAATCAGAACTGTGGTACGCCAATCAGTATGTATTTCTGTTGTCAGTACTCACTCGAGTTACTCTGTCATCCTTAATATTAGCTCTAGTCCCATTTTGTTCTTGTAATAAGTGAACATGCTGTGGTTTAATAGAAGAGGGTGTGGGCTTTGGAGTCAGAGATCTGGGTTCATATCCTGTCTTTTTAACTGCGCAGCCTTGTGCAGTTTACTTACATGTTCGTTCTGTCCTCTTCTGTGAAATGAGGATAATGCCGTGCCTTACACGGTTACCGTGAAGGTTCAACAGAATACACGTGAAAGCATTTATTCCAGTGTCTGATGGAGAATAGGCCTAACATTTTATACCCCTCTCTTCTTACATATTCAGGCACATTTAAAGTATCACACAGATGGTTACTTTGGAAAACATGTTGGTAGCTTACTGATTTTTCTGATTACATTTAGTCAGGACTTTGTTTTCCAGCCTGGATAAGCACAGCCTGTGGCTTCATTGTATTGTTAATGAGGGCTTTCTGTGCCAGGCCAGCATTGGCTGGCCATTTGGTTCACAGTGCTCAGGTTACTTATGATGGCTTGCGGATGCTTAGGCAGAACAGAGGGTTCCATAAACATACCGAATCCTTACAGGAGCTCGCAGAACTGGAGAGTGCCCTCCAGGAGCAGCATGAGGTGAATGTATCCCTGCAGCAGACCCAGGGAGATCTCAGTGCCTATGAGGCTGAGCTAGAGGCTCAGCTGAAAATACGGGATGCTGAAGCCAGCCAGCTCAAGGAGGAGTTGGAAAAACTTAGAAGGTTCAGCCAGGTAAGCAGCAGCATAAAGCCATCTAGAATCCAAGCCCTGTGGTCTTAGCATATCAGCCTTTCTTTAATTAAATGCAAGATTAAAGACTTTGTCATATACTGCATATGGAATGATGGGAAGAGTATACATTTTTGGAGTCAGATACTCTGAGTCCAGATACTACCTCTGTGAGTCCCTGTGTGAGCATGCAGATCACGTCATAGCTCTTGAGCCTCTGAAAAAATGCCTTCTTGTCTGTAAAAGGGGTTATAGTGAGGATAAGGGAAATACTGGGCACCAGAGCACCTTGTTCTATGTTATTTTGCTACTTTCTATTTGGGTTGGACGAAGTATCTACTAGTTTATATTGTACTTGCAAATTAGAGAAATAATTATTCACCCAAGAACCGCTTACTGATTGGCCTTTGAGGGCCAGGTGCTGTAGATGCTGCAGTGACCAGCACAGTCACTGTCCCTGTGGAGCTGACAGTGTAGTAGGTGACACGGGTGTGGGAGAAAGAAAGGGATAGCAGGGGAGGGGTGGTCAGGGAAGTCTGCCCTAGAGAAACTCACTGAAAGGGTGAGTTGGATTTTGCTGTGCAGAGGCAGCGGGGGTGCAAAGGGAAGGGGTAAGGGACGAATGTTCTAGGCAGAGGCAAGGAGAGGGAGCACAGTGCATTTGAAGTGCTGAAAGCATGGCTCTTGGATGCCAGGAGCAAGAAGAAGAGTAGGCAGGAATGTGAGAGATCAAGGCAGAGAGGCAGACGGGCCAGTTACAGTGTATTCTTACTCAGATTAAAAATGTCATTTTCTTCAGCTGTTAGTCACATAGGCTGCATCTTTCGCCAGGAAGTCCATCACGACCTTCCTCTTGTGCCTGCTGGAAATCTGGGTTCAGGATCCTGCTTTGGTTTTCCTATAGCCTGTGCTCAGTTAAAACATTTTATCATGTGTCTGATAATCATCTGTTCAGACTGTCTGTCTCTCTTGCTAGACCCAGAGCACAGTGAACACCCAGATTGTATATGCTTGTTTCTCTTTTCTCAGTGCCTGGTCACGAAGGGGGTCAGTATGCACTTATTGGATGAAAATGACATAAAATAAGATAGTTTAAATCCCAGGAATGTATGTAAAATAGCATTCGTGTGATTAGAAAAGGAAAAAAAAAGTCATGCTTATTATAGTAATTATGTTAATTTGTATCCCTTTACTTATCAGATATCAAAACCACTTGACAATTGTCAGGATTATATTTCTCAAGAGTGCCAAGGTTTACAAAACTACAGTTGATAAGATCAGACTGCAAAAATAGGAAGCTGGGGGAAAACAATTAAAATGCCAGAATAAATACAGATTTCTAAATAATGGTAAATAAAATGGCATCTCATTTCAAATAAAAAATAAATTCTCTTAAGTTTTCAAGCCAGCCTTTACTAGTTTAAGATCTATTCTCCGTTGTATTTCCATTGTCCTTTTTTTCCCCCTCGTGAGTCTTGACAGAAGTGTTATAGCAGCCTAGCCTTTTCACAGATTTACTGGGTATTGAAAGGGACTCTCCCCTTCTTGAAATCAGCACTGCCAGAATTGGTCTTCAAGCCATATGTTGAGGGTACGGAGCACAGCAGTCTCTCCCTGACCCACAGATCTCTAATTGGTGTACTTTAGCTCTATGAAGTCACTTGAGATGCTTGTTAAATGCAGATTCCTGGGCCCTGTCCTTGAGCTTCTGGCCCATTGAGTCTGAGAGGTAGTCTGGGCATCTGCATTTTTCACAAGCACACCAAGTGATTTTTGATGAGGACCGCAGTTTGAGAAATACTGGTCTGAGGAAAAGAGGAGCAGTCGCTGTTGAATCACTCACAGAACTCTCAAAGGTAGGTCCTTGGGCCCAGCGCTGAGATTCTAATTTGGTATATCTGGGCTGAGCCCATTGTGATGTCTACTCTTAAGTGTTAATAGTTGAAGGAGACATGTGAAAAAGATGAACTTGGGCTTTGAAATCTGAGCGTACAGACATAAAATGGAGTTACTGTGAAACCATAGCTAGCAAGGAATTGTGCGTGTATGTAAATTTATTTATGGCTTTTTAGATTGAAAAAGCTGTCGCTGTTTTATGTTTTCATACCGTTTGCTTCCCACGGCAATAGTTAGAACAGTCGGCCCTTCAAGCAGAACTTGAGAAGGAAAAGCAAGCCCTCAGGAATGCCCTCAGAAAAGCCCAGCTCTCCGAAGGAAAGGACCAAGAGAACAGCGAGCTCCGCACGCAACTTAAACAGCTGCAGGTAGAGACGCGTTCGTCCAGGGTGCATTCTCACATAGGACACCCTAAGGTGTTGCTGCCTGTAGTCAGACCCTTAACAGCCTGTGCCAACACGTTGTAGGCTACTTGAATTGTTAGAAGAGAAGAACTCTGGGTGGGACGGTACCAGAGCCTCTGTCCTCCTGTGAGCCCGTCGTTGTAAAATTATGAACATGCGCATCTTTTGTGTTGTGGTGGTGATGTGAAGAGACGGGGGCAGTGTCAGGAGTAAAGAGCCAGCGCTGTGGAAACTCACGGGTGACAGCCATACCTTGCGTTTCTCTGAGAAGCAGATTTGTCACCAGCCGGAGCTAAAAGGATCAGATTGGTGCATTCTTCTTCCCCTGAAATATCTTTGTGATTATCCAGGAATTTAGCTAGAGTGGGCCGCAGAACTTCTTAACTGTAAACAGTGTTCACAGTCGCCTTCTCAGAAAGGGTTCTACTAAAAATGCAGTCATTTTACATCTGTGGGGGTTTGCCTTGGCGGAATGTCTTTACTGCTACTGTCACAGTAATCTGCCCGACAAACTGCCAGAGAAGCAGGTGGACAGGATTTTCCAGACAATTAAACTCTCCGAGAGAGCACAGATGTCTGAGTGAACAAGTACCTGAATCAACACTCAGGTCTCCAAATCCGTGAGGCCAAGGGCCACTTGGCTGACTGACAGGGCAGGTGTTATACTTCACCAGAAATAAAGGCACAGAGTTGCCAAGGTCTTAAGGAAGGCTTCCAGGCAGGGGCTTTTGTGACAAATAAGCCTAAACAGCTCACCCACATTCTCTCCCTTCTTTCAAGGCCTTGGATATTTTTTCCTTAAAGTTTAGGGAAATGTAACCTAGAATTTAATTTTTACCTCTCTCAGTTTAATTTCTGAAACAAGTATCAGAAAAGATGTGCGCGTTTTCCATTCTCGTTTGAGTTGTGTGTGTGTTGGCTGCTCAGTAGATTATTTTTTTATATTTACCATGGAAATTTTTGAATCACAAAAATAAAATAGCCTTATGTCCTTTTGTTTACCCTGCTGAAACAGTTCCCGGCATTCTGCCATTCTTGTTTTAGTTAGTCCCCTTTTATATTTTTTGGCTGGAACACTTCAAAAGAAAATCTCGTACATCTTTATTTCACCCACATACTTCAGCATACGTCGCTTCAAGGGACTAAAATGTGTTCTTCGGGGGCCTTCTCCTCCAAGGTAGAAACCGAAGTCAGCTTTCCAGAACACTAGCCCATGCTGTGACACTACCTTAGTTAAAACTAGGTCCTTGGCCTACTAACCTCTTGATAACAGAGTTCAAGTTAAACTCACTCTGCATTTGTCTTTGTCAGACAATCATTTAGTTGCAGTGAACCAGAACCTACTAACACTAGAAAGGAGACAGAGCTGCTCTATCAGTCAGTCTTTCAGGAACTACATGGCTCTCTCATTCTCCTCTGTCTCTGTGGGTATTGTATTTGGCCCAGCATTGACTCCAGCCCTAAGCTGACATACCTTTACAAGGCCAGCTTTTACAGACTTGACCATGTACTGGATCTTGGTTCAAATTTTGGAGAGAGTGAGAACTTGTTTCCTGGCTAGTCTGTGGATTGTTTGGCCTTTGGTTTGATCACCTGTGCCCAGGATTAGACAGTAGTAGAAATACGGGCACCTCAGGGCAATGTTCAGGACAGTTTACAGATAACAGACTCCAGATGGGACAGGCAGTTAACATGTTCATTGCAATTCTGAATTCTCCATTTTAGTTAAGAGTGTTTCGCTGAGTTTGAAGTAAATCACTTCAGGACAATACAATCAATGTCTTAGGATGTAGAACAATTTTTCTTTACAATTAAGGGTGATTTTTAACAGTTTTCTTTTACTTTCTTTCACTCAGTTTGTCACCAGACTGAGCTAACAGGGTCAGATTGGTGCATTCTTCTTCCCCTGAAATATCTTTGTAATTATCCAGGAATTTAACGAGAGTGGGTTGCACTCTAGTGCAACCCCTTTCAAGGGGCATTGTATGAATTTAATTCTTGGATCTACGTATGTTTGTTTGTTAATAGTGAAAATATGCTGGCATGTAACAGATACTCCCACAGAGAATTATATAAGCTATTAGAGAAGCTTTAGTATTAGAGGTTTCAGGTTTTAGTTGCTTGGCAGAGAATTATGGGAAAGTTGTTGGTTTTGTTTTTTGTTTTTTGTTTTTTTTGGTTTTGTTTTTTAACTTTGAATTGTGGACATTTCAAACACATACAAAAGTAGAATACTAAAATGACTCCTCATATACATATTACCCATCTTCAACAGTTAGCAACCCATGGCCAGTGTTACTCCATCCATAATGCCTGCCTACCCCAACCCTCCCACTTGTTCACACACTGAATTATTTTGAAGTAAATCTGAAAATCTTACTTTATCTGTAAGAGCCTTAAAAGGCTTTTAAAAAGCTTTTAAAAGGCTCTGTAAGAGCCTTAAAAAAGAAAAAAAAACATAAACAGATACCTCTTTATATCTTAAAATTATAAGAATTCCCTAACATCAAATTTTAAGATTATCTGTTTTTACAAGTGTTTGTTGGAACCAGGATCCAAATAAAGTGCACACATGGCATTTGGTTGACTTGGTTCTTAAGTCTCTTGTAGTCTATAGATGTCCTCCTCCTTTCCCCCTTTATGTTTTAAAGAAAACCAGGGGCACCTGGGTGGCTTAGTCGGTTAAGCGTCCAACTTTGGCTCAGGTCATGATCTCACAGTCTGTAGCTTCAAGCCCTGTGTCGGGCCCTGTGCTGACAACTCAGAGCCTGGAGCCTGCTTCAGATTCTGTGTCTCCCTCTCTCTCTGCCCCTTCCCTGCTCATGCTCTCAATCTCTCTCTCTCTCTCTCTCTCTCTCTCTCTCTCTCTCTCTTTCTCTCAAAGATAAATAAAGATTTAAAAAAATTTAAAAATAAATAAAGAAAACCAGGTCTTTGTCCCTTGGAGTTTCGCATCCTAGATTTTGCTGGTAGCATCTTTTATGGTATTGATTAACATGTTCTTTTTTTTTTAATTTTTTTTTAACGTTTATTTATTTTTGAGACAGAGACAGAGCATGAACGGGGGAGGGTCACAGAGAGAGGGAGACACAGAATCTGAAACAGGCTCCAGACTCTGAGCTGTCAGCACAGAGCCTGACGTGGGGCTTGAACTCACGGACTGCGAGATCATGACCTGAGCCGAAGTCGGCCACTTAACTGACTGAGCCACCCAGGCGCCCCGATTAACATGTTCTTAAACAGAGGCTTATTTAGATTCATCTTAGTTACTTCTCACCAAGAACATAGGTACTTGTTTTCGTATCACATCAGGAAACATCCTAATGCCTGGTTCTGTCTTTTGTGACTTTAGGTTGATCAGTAGATTCAGATACTGTCAGCCCAAGTAGAAAGGGTTTTTAAAAAAAATTGGTAAAGGGGGTTGAATAAAACTCTCATATGACAAGTAATACAGGCCGTGTATGCGGATGTGCATGTATTTTAATTTCTTTTGGTAACTTTTACCACCCCATTATACCACCATCCATAGGATGACAATGACCTGTTAAAACAGCAACTTAAAGATTTCCAGAATCACCTTAACCATGTGGTTGATGGTTTGATTCGTCCAGAAGACGTGGCAGCTCGTGTGGATGAGCTAAGGAAAAAACTGAAGTCAGGAGCCGGGGAAATGAGGTAATGGAAAATTGGGATGGGACCTCCTGGTGTTAAGATTGCCAAGTTATGAATGTGAGGTTCATATGGACTCACCTTCCTAAGTTACGCTAATGGCTGATTTCTTTTGTAAGGTTTCCCAAGTCATATTTCCATGATTGAGACACAAGATTGCTTCATTCAAATTGCCTGTCACTGATTTTTGTACATTTTAAATCTTTCATACTTTTAGGTATTCTTTAATTTAAATTAAATCATTTTAATTAATTTATTAATTTACTTTAATTAATTTAATTAAAACAGAAGTTTTAAGAGTAACTCTTGGAAGTTCATTGCATGTGGTCAGGAAGTAAAGCCACATTATGCATTTTAAATAGAAAATCAATTTCAAAAGAAAGCCAAGGTGCATTTAAATATATGAAGGGGACATTTATTCTTTGAGCAAACATTGTTAGCCTGCTAGGAGCCTGTGTTTTCGGAGTGACGGCAGTCATTGGCTAAAACATTGATTCGCACTTAGGAGATGCTCAGTTGCTCTGTGTGCTGATTCCCGTCACTGTTCCACGCAGCTCCTTTTAGTCCGGCACTGATGTTACCAACACAGTTTGCATCCAGTGTCTGGCATGAGAAAGAAGAGTTCACATACCGTCTTTTTTCCCCCCTTACCAGAATCCATACTCCTTCAGATGTCTTAGGGAAAAGTCTTGCTGATTTGCAGAAACAGTTCAGTGAAATCCTTGCACGCTCCCAGTGGGAAAGACAGGAAGCACAAGTGAGAGAGAGAAAACTCCAGGAAGAAATGGCTCTGCAACAAGAGAAACTGGTGAACGGACAAGAGGAGTTCAGGCATGCCTGCGAGAGAGCCCTGGAAGCGAGAGTAAGAAAGGGGCCTGAGGCAGCTGGAGGGAAGCGCTTGGCCAATACTCCTGTTTTTCAACAAATTACAGTGCTTCCTTCCTCGCGTAAATACAGTATAATTACTGTTATTTTCACTCTTAACCAGTCAGACTGCGTGCGACTAAAATTCAGCCCTGAATATGGTTACTGATATCAGTCAGGCTTCTTTGTGGCTGTGTTTTCCTTGTTCTGGAAGCAAGTGAGAAATGTTTCTGAACCTGTGGGTAAACAATACCATATTGCTAGGGTGCAGTATGATGCCAGAATCTGATTTTTCTGGATGTAATTATTTTAATGATGAGGCAAACATTAAAATGGATCCTAGAGAACATTCAAGATAAAACCGCCCCCTGTAACTCATTAGTACAAAATGTCATTATGCTCTTTAGTAAAATGAAATGTAGCTCTCTAAGAAGTTTATATTCTGCTTAAAAAATCATCTTCAAAACTTGATTTTCTCACAGATTAGTTTCGATAAGAGGCAGCACGAAGCGAGAATCCAACAGTTGGAGAATGAAATTCACTATTTGCAAGAAAATCTAAAAAGTATGGAGGAAATCCAAGGCCTTACAGATCTCCAACTTCAGGAAGCTGATGAAGAGAAGGAGAGAATTCTGGCCCAACTCCAGGAGTTAGAGAAAAAGGTGGGGAAGACTAGGGGAGTGTGCCATCTGTGTCCCTGTGCCTGGACCCTGCCCCTGGGGAGCAGGCCCACAGTTGCCTCCGGCAGCATTGCTGGCTCAGGGGAACTGGACCCAGGGGAACCCGGGCGGGATGCACTGTGGTGCCCGAGACACGGTGGTGCCATGGTAGATGAAAACGAGAGAGCTGGCATGCGAGGAGTGACTTCAGACTCTTGAGTGCCGTTGGCAGGAATTTGCCTCCTCAGAAATCCTGTGCACAGTTGGACACATCCACAGGAAATTACTTTTTAACTCCTCATCTTCCTAATCCTGCGGCCTCTCTTTGAGCTTCTCCATCCCCCCTCGGCCATCTCCTCCCGTGGTCACATCGTCGACCTTGTCCAGTTGAGAAATTGTGCCCACCCCTTCTGCAGTCCCGAACCACAGCACCCCGCTCTGTCTCTCTCACTGCGCCCCCACACTGACGATTTCTCAGCTTCCCTCACAGTTCCAGGGCATCAGCCCCACCTTTTCTGTCTGTTAGGCTTTCCTGGCCGTATACCTTGTCATCCAATTTAAATTCCATGGTCCACCACTATAGCCGTTTTTGCAAAAGTCCTCAAATCCCTTGTCCTTTTCCTTCTCACTTACCTGACAAAACTGTAGCCAAAAGCTTTCTTTAGGCGGGTGCCCATGCTAAGCATTCCTGCAGAAAAACAGCAGCCACCAGGCGTAGTGGTATCACTGTCATCTCTTGGTCATCAGCCTCAAATGGGCAGCGTTCCCCTTCTCTCTGGGAAGTTCACTGTCCTACGCCTCACCGTTTCATACCTTGTCACTCCCCACACCTCCCTTCTCCCTTCTCCCTTCTCCCAGCTTCAATGACGTGCTTCGTACTTCACTGAGAACCCTTCAGTTCCCAAGTCCTGTTCAGTCCACCCCCAAAATACATGTGGAATATGGGTCCCTTTTTTCTTCTCGGATGCCACCACCCCATCCAGCCATTATTTCTCGTCTGGACAGCTGGTGTGGCCACCTGACAGTTCTCCCACTCCCACTGATGACCCTGCTCCACAGAGCAGCCAACATGCTCTTTAAAAACATAAATTAGGGGCACCTGGGTGTCTCAGTCAGTTGAGACAGTGTGGAGCCTGCTTGGGAGTCTCTCTCTTTCTGCCCCTAACCCCCTCCCCCAAATAAATAAATAAACTTTAAAACACTAACATGAATTGGCTCTTGTCAGCCCCCCTCATTTCTGCTTTCTTCAGCAACTTCTGTTGTTGTTATAAAAAAAGACCCAAATTCTTAAGCCTATAAGGCCCAGCATGCTTTGCCTCTCCTTAGCTCCCTCTTATTCTTATTATCACCCTGCTCCTCCTTTCAGTTCCTCAAAAATACTAAGTTCTCCTGACCTTCCCGCATGCCATTCCCTCTCCTGGACCACACTCTTCCACCCTCCTCTCTGACTGCTCCCTCCCTACCAATCTAGGTCTCTCCCACAGTCTCTCAAATAGTACTTCGTTCTGTCCCTTGATAGCACTGACCACCATTTTGGGTTATATGTTTTTCTGAGTATTTGTTTAATATCCATCTCTCATAAGCTCTTTGAGGCAAGTCTGTTTTATTTATCGCTGTATGCCCAGTGCCTGACCCAGTGATCCCAAGGGACTGGTCTATCACTTGGTGATGGCGCCAGGAAATGTTTTTCCAATGAATGAGTGAATCTATGATCACTGAGGTCCTTTTATAACTTTTTTTTTTTTATGTTTATTTATTCTTTAATTTTAATGTTTTTATTTGTTTTTGAAGGAGAGAGAGATAGAGCATGAGCGGGGGAGGAGCAGAGAGAGGGGGAGACACAGAATTCGAAGCAGGCTCCAGGCTCCCAGCTGTCAGCACAGAGCCCAATGCGGAGCTCGAACTCAAACTATGAGATCATGACCTGACCCGAAGTCAGATGCTCAACCAACTGAGCCACCCAGGAGCCCCTTTAATGTTTACTTTTGAGAGAGAGAGAGAGAGAGAGAGAGAGAGAGAGACCGACCGACCGTGAGTAGGTGAAGGGTAGAGAGAGAGAGGGAGACACAGAATCTGAAGCAGGCTCCAGGCTCTGAGCTGTCTGCACAGTGTCCAACGCAAGGCTCAAACCCATGAACTGTGAGATCATGACCTGACCCAGAATTGGGCACTCAGCAGACTGAGCCACCCAGGCGACCCTATGATCACTGAGGTTCTTGACTAAGAAGACTGATTTCCTTCTAAGTTTACCATACAGTTTTGAGTTGGTTTTATTTATTCATTCACTCAGTGAATATGGAACACCTACTTTGTACCGTGTATTATTTTTTTTAAGTTTGTTTACTTTTGAGAGATCATAAGCCAGGGAGAGGCAGAGAGAGGGAGAAAGAGAACCCCAAGCAGGCTCCATGCCACCAGTGCGGAACCCAATGCCAGGCTTGATCCTACGAACTGTGAGATCAGACCTGAGCCAAAATCAAGAGTCAGACGCTCAACTGACTGAGCCACCCAGGCACCCCTGTACCATGTATTATTATTCTAGGCACAGACCATGCAGCAGTGAATGGAGTCCCTGCCCTCATGGAGCTTATGTCTTAATTCATCGTTACCAAATGACTCATCTGTTTGTTTAATGTTTCTTTCACTTTAGAAGAAACTTGAAGATGCCAAATCTCAGGAGCAGCTTCTCGGCTTAGACAGAGAATTAAAGAAACTAAAGAAAGCCGTGGCCGCCTCTGATAAACTGGCCACAGCTGAGCTCACCATTGCCAAAGACCAGCTCAGATCCCTTCATGGAACTGTTATGAAAATTAACCAAGAGCGAGCAGAGGTGAGTCCACACGTGCAGAACAAGTTTCCACGGTGCTGCTGCTGTCCCCAAACCATAGCTGCTTGTATCACTGCTCTTACAGGCTTTGGCTGATTTATAAACCACCGTAAAGTTGTCTGTTCCCCTTCAGACTGAAGATTGTATTTCTCCAGTCACAGCCCTGCCATGGGTCCCTCTACTGAGCCCTGACGAGAGCCATCAAATGAAACACACTATCCCCACCTCAAGGTGTAGAGCTCCGCTTAGGGAGGTAGCTGTCCATACACACCTGAACTAAGGTTTTAAAGGCTTGCCACAGAATCTTTCTGAACCCCAGACTTTTCATCTTGTGCAGTCAGATCATATGTGACCTACAGGACTGTTTTGCCTCCTGACTGAGATGGTATCTGTTAACAGTTTTAAAGGGTACAAATGCTCATGAGATTAGGACAGTAGATCGTAGAGAAAATGTAATGATGAGAGTCCAGAGAGACCTCAGTCGTGGAAAGCTGTAGAACAGTGAAGAAAAAGCTAGCCCTTGCTCTTTCAGATGCAGCCCCCTGCTCACGTGGCCCCCATAGAGGGGCGGAGCAGGCTGCCAAGTGATGGGAATAGCACAGGATGAGGTGGGACCAGGCGCCACGCACGCATAGGGTGGCCAGGCAGGCAGTCAGACGAAAACAGAGGAGTCCGTCTGAGCGGCAGAAAGAAATGAAGACAACAACACGTGATGGCAGTGCTGCCTTTCTCATACCTCTGTCCCAGCAGGAGTTGCAGGAGACGGAGAAGTTCAGCAGACAGGCAGCGCAGGCGGCCAAGGATCTGACCCGAGCAGAAGCTGAGATTGAACTCCTGCAGAACCTTCTCAGAGATAAAGAGGAGCAGGTCAGTGCTGGTACCCTGACACCTTCCCCTTATTGGTCCTATGTCAGCTCCCGAGAGACAGAATTATTGGAAATATAGTCAGTAGTTCATCAGCACTTTGTCCTCTACCACGTGTCAGGCAGAGTGCAATTTAAATACAAGGAGTAATGTGTTTTCCTCATTAGTAAAGTGTAGGTAAAAGTTCTGGATTTACTAAATCAAATTGCAGGGTGCATGTAGGAAAGAATATTCGTTGGCAATTTTGTGTATGTGATTTTTTAAATAGTTTCGACTTGAGATGGAGAAAGTAGATGTGGGCCCTGGAGTAGCAAACTCACACGTGCTGGAGATGGAGAAACTAAATGAGACGATGGAGAGGCAAAGGACAGAGATCGCAAGGCTGCGGAATTTACTAGACCTCACCGGGGCTGGTAAAGCATTGGGCTTTGATTTTTTTCGTTGTTTTGGGTTTTTTTTGTTAAAAACATTTATTTTTGATAGAGTGTGAGCAGGGGAGGGGAAGGATGAGGGGGACAGAAGATCCCAAGCAGGCTCTGCACTAACAGCAGAGATCCCGATGTGGGGCTCGAGCTCACGAACTGAACTGTGAGATCGTGACCTGAGCCAAAGTCGGACACTTAGCCGACTGAGCCACCCAAGGGCCCCTAGGCTTTGACTTCGGTAGTGGTTTTATAGTTCTAATGTCAGATCATCTTTAAAAAAAATCATCTTGTTTGTTTTTCACCTTAGCAATTTATTTAGCTCTGATAGATCAATTCCATGCTCGATTTCCAGAGCTGTGATAATTAGCTTAATGAATAAAAGCAAAGAATTTAAACATTTTACGTAAGTGAGGTATTAAGAAACTTGATTACAATGAGACAAGAAATTTTGAATTTTCAAAAGAAATAATGTTTACAAATCTGTTTGTTTTCTTTCTCTGCCTCCCTTTATAAATGAACAACAGAAGGGTACGTCTATCCTCTTTAAGTGTTAGCAAAAACTTATTACCATGGGAGAGGCTGAAAAGTCAACTTTGAGGAGCCAAAGTCATTAGCTGTCATGGAATCACTTGTGTAGGTTGAGAGGAGGGAAGTACATGATTTCATGCCCAACTTCACAGAATGGCTTTCCTTGGCAGGTAACAAAGGAAGCTTTGAAAATGTTTTGGAAGAAATTGCTGAACTTCGACGTGAAGTTTCTCATCAGAATGATTACATCAGCAGCATGGCAGATCCTTTCAGAAGACGAGGCTACTGGTACTTTATGCCACCACCATCATCATCAAAAGTAGGAAGTCTGTGATGCCGGGAATGTGTACTGAATTTTCTTGAAGGAAGTGTGACCATGTTCTCTTCCCCTAGTTTGTGAGCAGATGTCAAGAATAATATGTCTAGACCAAGCCATGCATTGAGGTTCTTAAGTGTGTTTGATATGTGAGATGAAAATAGGACCTTCTCAAGGAATATTGCCATTGCCCATTGATGCTCCAGTGGTATGTTGTGGGTCCCTGATAGCAGATCCTGCAAGGGGATAAGGTGACTTGCGCCCAGAGAGCCTGTTGGAAATGGGTATAGAACGATGCAGAGGCTGATAGAGAACTGGGCACCTGGATTTTATTTGATTTTAACCAGCATTTCATTCTGTATTTGCTGAAATCTAGGTCAGGTACTAGGTGGGGCGGGCACCATGAGGAATGGTCAAGCCCTTGCTCTCAAAGGCTCATGCACTGGTGGGGAGACAGGGATACCAGGGGAGTTACAAACAGGGGCATGCATGTGACAACAGATTTGACCTGTGTGCTCTATTACAGAGAAGTGTTAGGGATTCCTCTCATTGGGGAAGTTCAGGAAGGAAGGCTTCACACAAAGTCATGAAGTCAGCACTTAGCTGTCAAGGGATGGGCTTTTAGGAGGGAAGAGACATGTGGAAGGGGAGAGTTGGTTTAGCTATGGTGAGTGGTCTTGTGGGGCTGGAGGATTGGCTGGCAATGGTGAAAGGTGAGTCTGGAAAAGTAGTTTGGGCTCATGTTTTTTGCATAGGGGCTCAAAATGTCTCGCACTGACTTGTGGAGGCCTCAGGGATTTAGGACATGTATAATATAATCAGAGCTGTAGTTTAAGGACAATAATTGGGCTGAGTGTGGAAGCCTGATTTGCGGTGGGTAAACTCGGGGAGGAGGGAGCAGGGTGCTGTTTGAACTCATTCCATGAGGGACAGAAGCCAGGGCTAGAGCAGTAGAACTGGAGGAGAAGAGGTGTCGCTGAGAGGGTGTTCAGGAAACAAAATGGTCAGGGGGTCAATGGGTCTTGAACGTGGGACGTGAGGAGAGAATGGTAAGCAGCCTGCATCCAGAGCAGAGGGACTGAGTGACATCCTGCTACGATCAGCTGATAGGCAACCGTCAAGGAGAAATAAGTGGCTATGACAAGTTAGGATCCAGCGCTGTGTAGAGTCAACCAGAGTCTACATCTAAACCTGCTTGACAACCAGGGCTGGAGGTGGAAGCTGTGTAGATATTCCACACTATAACATCGTAAGGCCAAGCTGGGCAAGGGTTGGAAAGGTAGACCTATTTATGACTGGGAAGGAGGGAGAGTTAGGAGAGTAGAGCTTTTCAACCATGCCAGGCTCCCAGGATAGTAAGAGACTGATCTCCCAGATGGCCTTGAAAATTCACTTGTTTCCTTTGCCTTCATCCGTGGGCCATCAAGGACAAGGCAAAAGAGGAGAAACCACCAGGAAAGAGGAGTACTGGAGAAGAGAGGCTGACACTCAGGCAGTTTACATGACTGTGTGTAATCATGTCTCACTTCTCTCTGTGAAAAATGAGAATTGTGATCTGTGGAAAGAAACCAGTTCATTCTCAACTTTGCCACATCTCAACTTTGTTCTAGACTTTGGCATTTCTCCAACTCAGCCTTTTCATTTCTAATAGTGGGCTTTGCTGTCATTTATTTCAGGTTTCCAGCTATAGTTCCCAGGCCACCAAAGACTCTGGTGTAGGCCTAAAGTACACAGCCTCAACTCCTGTTAGAAAACCATGTCGCGGATGGCAGGATGGAAAGGAGGAGAGTGGGCCTCCACCTGTCTCAGGATACTGGGTTTATTCTCCTATCAGGAGTGGGTTACATAAATCGTTTTCAAATAGAGGTAAGTTAAATCACAGAAGAGAAGTTGCATTTCTTTTATTGGTTTCCTGAAATCCATAAGACTGAGTCCAGGCTCCTTAGCTTGGTCTGCAAGGCCCTCTGCTGTGATCTTGGCCAGTGACCTCCTGTCTCACCTCCATCACTGTTCTGCACATCAGTCCTACCCAGTTGCCTAAGATAGTCACAGCATGCCATGTTCCTCCAGCCTCCATGCTTTAAACCCTCTCTTTAGGATGTCCTTCTCCTTCCTCTTCCAAACCTACTGCTGCTCGACTTTCAGCAAGACTCAGGCCCTCAAACACCACTCCTTTAGGGAGCCTTCCTCCATCTTGCCTTACCCAGGCACACTGAGCAGCTTTTTCACCTGTGCTCCTGGAGCATGGCAGGTGCGTACATCCTTGTATCATGACACTGATTAGCTTGACTAAAATGAAATGTTCTAGGTCCATCTTCAAAAGCTCCAGGAGGAAGAGTCAATCAGACTTGGGGTAAATCCTCGCTCTTTGACCAAGCAGCTGTGTGATCCTAGGCAAATTTTCTAGCTGCTCTTAGACTATGAAGCCATAAAATGGGAATGTCCCCTTCTGAGAATTTCTTTATTCAAGAGCTACTTATTGAGTGCCTGCTGTGTGCTAGGTTGTCTGTCATCCATGATAGACAAACCTAGACCTGCTTGTAGGGGAGGCGAGTAAGGAAGCTAGCACCTTGGAGAGTGCCGTGCATCATGGCACCCATAGACACTGCGAGCCTTGGTGTCTCAGCACACATCTCCGCTTCTCTATCTTTATGCAGCCTGAGGCAGACACCCAAATGGTTGCCGAATAAATGAATGAATAAAGACAGAAAAAAGCAACTCAACACATAGGCATAAGAAACACTCAAGTATCAGCCTCTGAAAATAATACGAATCCCTATTTTGACCTTTTCACAGAATTTTACTCCCAGTTCTTGGGGATCTTGTCCTAAATGCTCCTGTTCTCTACTAAACTTGTTTACCCAATAAACCATGTGGGTAAAATACTCTTCCGTTTATTTCTGTCAAGATGCAGACAGTGGAGGAGATAGTCAGGAAGAGAGTGAGCTGGATGACCACGAGGAACGCCCATTCGTGCCTCCTTCTGGATACATGATGTACACTGTGTTTCCCGATGGTTCTCCTGTTCCCCAGGGCATGGCCCTGTACGCACCACCTCCTCCCCTGCCCAACAACAGCCAGCCTCTCAGCCCTGGCACTGTTGTTTATGGCCCACCTCCTGCTGGAGCCCCCATCGTGTATGGGCCTCCGCCCCCCAACTTCTCTGTCCCCCTCATCCCTGTGGGGGTGCTGCATTGCAACGTCCCGGAACACCATAACTTGGTAAGTGGAGAGACATGAGACCCCCGTCTACCCCGCTACCATGGGAGACTGAATAAGGTTGTGTATGTGATGATTTGACCTACTTAGGAAGGGATTATGTCCCAAAGTATGTTCGTAAAGTTGATGTTTAGAATGGAGCAAGCGTTCTCTTACTAAAATATCCTTCTGGAGGGGAGTTACGGCACCAGGCCAGACCACAAGCTTGGTTTAACCACTTTATAGCAAAAATACTTTCAGTCCAGAAATTAACCATTTTTGGAGAGCTTATTGTATATTTTTCTATTGACAAGTATGATACTAATGTGTACATACAGGAGTGTTCACCTAGTGGGGCCTGTACTTGTACACGCATGTGTATGTGTGTGTGCACGCATACACATGGATGTGCTTTGTGTATTCACACGTAGGAGCAGTATATAGCAAGGTTGTGATGGGGATTATCTCTGGGTGGTAAGATTCATGATTATTCTTTTTTTCTTTTCATAATTCTTATTGTGCACACATTTCATATTCTTTCTCCCACTTAACATTACAAACATTTCCCTGTGGTTTTACAGATGGTTTTAAGCAGTATTTTAATGATTGCATAACATTTCTCTATTTGTAGGCAGTGTAGTTGACTCAACTGTGTAAATTTTTAGTGTATTTCATATTCTTTCCTAAGGCTACATTTCAAGAGATGATTACTTCCTGATCACCAGCTTATTTTGTAAACTTATGGTTCTAAAGAATTAAAATGCATGACAAACTCCTCCTTCAAACTCAAGATGCCTAGAGCTCTTTCTGTTTTCCTTTTCCTCCCAGCAGGTTAAGAGGAAGACAAGGACTAGGACCCCTGAGTGCCGGGCAGTAGGTCAGACTAGTTGCAGAGGGCCTGTGTGTGCTCACGTGGTTGGAACGATAGTCCCTCCCGTTGCCCTGCAGTGTCTCAGCGCATGTGTGTTTACGGCAGCGCCGTCAGCTCGGCCTGTCATCACCTCTCGGGCTGGTTCCTTTACCCACCAGCCGTCCCCAGCTGTTCTGTAGTTTCTCACATGCCCTCTTATACCTCCGTGCATTAGCACGTGTTATTTCTTCAGGTTAGGTCTTCCCCGTTTCACTTATTCTTCAAAACCCAGGCAAAACCCCTCTCCCTCTGGGCAGCCTTCCAGGCAACTCCCCTCCCTGTGCCCAGAGAGAGACCCCTGTGTCCGTCTCTTCTGCTACTTGCTGAACTCTGGAGGCAGAGATTATCCATAAGGGGTGCTTGGTGAATGTGTATCAACCATAGTTGGACTGATGGAAAAATTAAAAGCTCTGTTAGTTCATCAGTTTCATCTGTGGCATGTGAAAAAATTGGCCTGACTTGATTTTTCGTTTTCATACTGAAGTCTAGAAGCTACCAGCATTTTCACGTCATAGATAGCACTTTAAGCACAGTCGATTGCAGCTTTTGGCAGGAAAGAAGAGAAACATCAAGTGATGTTTCTCAGGATTGCATTTTTTTTTCTTTGTTCAGGAGAATGAAGTTTCTAGATTAGAAGACATCATGCAGCATTTAAAATCAGAGAAACAGGAGCAGTGCACGAGAGCATCCACACGGCAGTCGGTGAAAGAATTGGAAGAGCTGCATCGTAATATTGACAGTCTCTTGCAAGAGAAGAAAGACTTAGAGCACGAAGTAGAAGAATTACATGATACCATCCAGAAACATAAACAGCGAAAGTAACTATGATTATTAGCTATTTCACTTTTATAGTTCTGATAAACATGACATTGGCTTATTAAGGTAACCTGAATCGGTGTTGTCCAGTTGAACTTTCTGTGACCTTGGCAATGCTGTCGATCCATGCCATCTGAAACAGTAATCACCGGCCACGTGTGCCGATTGAGCACTTGAAGTGTGGCTAATGGAACTGAGGAATAGAGTTTAATTTAAAGTTGTAGCCACAGGTGACTCCCAAGTTGCACAGGGCAAGTCCAAGTTCTCTTGGCCCGTAATCCAGATGAGCCCTTCTTGTGGCCCCTCTTGGAGAATGGCATAACCCTCCGCCCTCCCCAGTTACTCTGGCTAAAAACAAGCCGGGCGTGTGCAGCTCCGCTTTCCTCGATTTCCCAAACCTCCAGTTGGTCTCCGGGTCCTACAACTGTACACAAAGAGCTGTCAAACTGGTCCCCTTCTTTCATCTCCACCACCCTGGCCTTTCATCATCTCCAGCCAGGTCGTAGTAATAGCTTCTACTTTGGCCTCCCGTGTCTAGGCTCTGTCTCCATTCTACCCTGAACGTGGTTACAGATCCGAGCTAGCCACTCTCCCAGGTGACTCAGTCCCGTCAGAATGCACACCACCCTCTGGATCTGAACCTGCCTGCCTGTCTTATCCTTCTCTCCTACACGCAGTGTTTGTTCAGGCCCTACCTACTTTTCTGTGGTTTCCCCCAACACCACATTCTCCCCTGCCTCTCCACCTTTGCACATACTGTCCTTGCCTAAAATGGTTTCCCTGCCCCCTGCCTAACTCCACCCTGTCTGTCCAGATAAAGGTCAGAGATCCCCTTTTACACAAAGCCTTCCTCATCTCTGGCTCCCACAGTTCGGGTTGGCAACCTTGGGTAGAGTACTGTTCACACCGTGTTGTAAGGAGCCCAGGAGGGCGGTGGCTGGGCCTCTTTGTGCCCCAGCATCTGGCATAGGGTCCGTTAATGAAGGCAGTATCTGCTGAGAGGGCCAGGTGGGTAGAAGCCCATCTTGTGCAGTGGTTCAGGAGTTATGACGGTCCCCAGCTTTTGTCGTGTCAGCCAGACTGGCCCAGGCACCAGGGTTGCGGGGAGATCGGTGGACATCCCAGGGGTGAGTGAGCTATGGTCTCTGCCTTCTAGGAGCACACCTGTGACTGGCCGGTAGACCTGGCAGGGAAAAGCCAAGGTCACACTGAGAGAAGATGGGGAATAAATGTGTGAGCGTTTTGGGGCACCTCGGTGGCTCAGTCGGTTGGGCGTCCAACTTGGCTCAGGTCATGATCTCGCAGTTCGTGAGTTTGAGCCCCGTGTCGGGCTCTGTGCTGACAGCTCGGAGCCTGGAGCCAGCTTCAGATTCTATGTCTCCCTCTCCCTCTCTGCTCCTCCCCCACTCACGCTTTGTCTCTCTCTCTCAAAAATAAATAAAGCTTAAAAAGAAATTTAAAAAAATGTGTAAGCGTTTCAAGGATGGTTGCTTCTCTTACTTTTGTAGGCATATGGTGGGGAGAGGTTAAAGTGAGATTTTTTTGAGGGAGGATGGTAGGGCAGTGGGGTAACCACTTCTTTTCCTAGTTATAAAAGTAAAATAAATGCTTACTTTAAGGAATTTGGATAACACGAAAATATCCAAAGAAAGGATATGTTTGCCTTCACTTAAAGAGAAACAATGTGTTAAATGTTGATGAATGTATTTTCATGTTTTCCTGTCATAGTTTCATTTTGAAAGAATTTTGACATGTTAGCCTTGAGTTAGTGACTTCTGTGTCTTGCTTTCTGATTTGTGAAATATCGTTACTATCATTGTATCATTGAACAGTAAATCACAAAATTAGGAAGTCTTTGGGATGGTTGGTGAGCTGCGACTAGAAAGATAGATTTAGGGGAATGGATGATTATTATGGTGGTGGTTGGCTTTCTTTTTATACCATAGGAGAATAGAAATGTCAACATTGTCTTGACCCAAGTGCTGACAAAAAAAATAATAATCAAAAAAGATAAAACAGCTGCATCGTACTTTGTATGCATTGTGCACTTACTCTCAGCAGTGTACCATGTTGAATAAAAGGGTAAACCTAGGCCTTGAACATGGTCAAATGTAAATGTCTCTTCCGGCCCTTCTCATAGGAGAGTAGAAAATCATCGTACATCTTTTTATCAGACTACAAGTGTCTGTATTGTCTACATTTAAAGACTCTTAATATGTTTGTATACGATTTTTTTAGAGACTTCCTTGATGGAAATGTCGAGAGTCTTAGGAACGAACTAGAAATAGAGAAGTCACTCAAACACCATGAAGATATCGTGGATGAAATTGAGTGCATCGAGAAGACCCTTATGAAACGTCGAGCAGAACTCAGGGAGGCTGACCGGCTGCTGGCGGAGGCCGAAAGTGAACTTTCACGCACGAAGGAGAAAGTATGTTCTGCTGTGGTTTGGGGTGAGGCAGCTCACTGCCCGCAGCATGAAGGACTAGAAAGAAATCGTGATAAGAACATGGTCGCCCAAGGCGGACAGTTGGGTTCCAGGCTGCACGCTGCTAGTTAAGGAGCTGTGAGAATTCGGGCAAGCCACCTGACTCCCCAGCTTTGCTCCCCTCACCTATCAGTTCAGGCAAAGAATACTTAGGCTGTTCAGGAAGACTTAAAAGCTGCCGAAATCATTCCGTTCCTGACACAACCTACTTCCTAATCCTGTGTGTGTCTTTAAATTATTTGGGCTCTGATATCTCTCTATATTAAATAATAGGTCAATGCTAGATTCATCTAAAAGCAACAGTGGATCTCAGAAGACTTCTTCCTGGTATTACTTCGTTCTCCAAGTTGATGATAGAAAATCAAGCATTTTTTGGTCTGAGGTAGTGTTCTTGTGACTACAATACAGAAAGAAATGGAGGAGGAAAAGGAGCCCCTACTCTATTGGGCCCCTACTCTGACCACACATTGGCTATTTTATAAATACTGCTTCATTAACCTTTCCTGGCAACCCTGTAAGATGGTGGTTAGCCCAGTTCACTGGTGGAGCTCAGAGAAGCTGGTAGCTGGCCCAGGGCCACACAGCTAAAGTTCTGCCTCACCAAGAGAGCTTTTTTTTTTTTTTAATGTTTTATTTATTTTTGAGAGAGAGACAGAGCATGAGCAGGGGGAGGGGCAGAGAGAGAGAGAGCGAGATACAGAATCCGAAGCAGGTTCCAGGCTCTGAGTTGTCAGCACAGAGCCGGACCCAGGGCTCAAACCCACGAACCATGAGATCATAACCTGAGCTGAAGTTGGTCGCTTAACCAACTGTGCCACCCAGGCACCCCACCCAAGAGCTTTCTTAGTTTGAGGAGAATTCCAGGGTAAAAAAGTCCCATACCCACATGGAGCATCTCAGAAACTATTTTTATGTTATTTCAACATGGATGGATTTAAATGAATAGAAATCTGTAACCCGGGAACTGAAACAAAGGATTTATTAAAGATATTCTGTGAGTGATGGCTTTAATAAGAATGGAAAAACATCCTGGTGTCTTTTCAGATGATCAACTGATCATGTTCCTTCTGTCACATGTTAGACGATTGTGAGATAACATAGGCGTGAGCAGGACTAGAGAAAACTTTATCACTGGTATATAAAAGAATATTGATACCAGTAGTAGGCAGAAATAGTAAGTGAACTGAGGCTAGTAAGCTCTTCCCCTTTTGTCCTCCCAAAATGATTCAGGGAGGCAGCTTGCTAAGGGGGAAGAGCGAGGGAGAAGGTGGTGCATTTTGTGAGAAAGATGCCAGACATGTTAAAACCTAACATAGAAAGAGATAGAAAACTACTTAGAAATGTGACTTTCTGAAGCACGTAGTGCGTTTTGTCCAGTGCTTTGCTGATGAAACTGACAGAAACCAGGGATCTGGAATGGAAGGAAGTGTGGTGAGCTATCTAGCTGTTTGGGAGCTCGCCAGCCTTCTTGCATCCACACGGGAGATGTACTGGACTAGTTTAACAAGCCTGGGACTTTGGTGCAGCTGCACAGCTTGAGTATTTGGCCCGAAGGGGAGTCACTGTTCAACGAAGTGCAAAGCAAGCACTATTTTTGGACCTTTGGTGGCATTGTCTTAAACCTCTTATTTTAGACAGAAAAAGGAAACCAAGTTGATTTAAAAAAAAAAAAAAAATCTGTTTTTGAAAAGAAAAAAAAAAAAGTAATCTCTTTTTGCCAAATCCTGTACAGGAGGAGTTTTAAGTACTTCGACAAAAGTACTTAATGTTTGTGTTTCTCAGACATTATTAATTCATCTTTAAATGAAGGAGGTTTTATTTAACACGATCGGATCTAGAGTACAGTAATAATCTCTGTGAAGGAGGGACTGTTGGTAAAATCAGCTTGTTGTCACTTAATTGTGGAGATATTTTTAATTGAATAAGATAGCATAAAATAGTATACAGATTATTTTTAAGTAAAAGATCATTCACAGTGTCACCACCCTCAAGTGACTTTTTCTTTTTGCAGAGCCTTTCTGTCTTTGCAGACACAGATCTAATTGCACATAGTTGCCCTTAGAGTGCCATTTTAAATTTGTTTTTTTCAGCCAACATAATACCATTAACATTCTTCCATGTTGCTATATTGTCATCTTAAAGGCTACACAGTACTCCATTGTGTTGATGCTTTATCACTTAATCTATCACTTGTCAAGTTGTATTTCAATACACAATGAGCATTTTTATGTAGTCATTTTTTTACTCCTGAATTCTCTTCTGAGAGTTGGAGAGTCAAAGTGAATGCACATTTTTCTCAGTCTTTCTGTATGGCCTTGTCGTTTTTCCTAGGAGGTGCAAAAGGAGTGTGGTAACTGAATCGCTTCTAATGACAGTGTCTTTTTTAGACAAAAGATGCCGTTGAGAAGTTCGCTGATGCCAAGAGAAATCTATTGCAAATCGAAAAAGATGCTGAGGAGTTAGAAAGGAGAGCCCAGGAAACTGCTGTTAACCTTGTCAAAGCTGACCAACAGCTCAGGTAGGTGGAGTCCCTCTTGGCTATTGATGTATTCAGGGAGATCAATGACAATTTCGGGGGTAAGGGAGTAGTAATCGCCTTAAGATAAATAATGCAGGCTAAGTCTAAGGGGCCTTGGAGAGTAAAGCAGTGTGTTGTAGATTACTCGAGGCTGACACAAAGGGTTTGGAGCAGCACAAAATGGAGCAAGAAGAAACTTTGAAAGAAATAAACAAAGTTGTTGCAGCAAAAGACTCCGACTTCCAGTGCCTGAACAAGAAGAAGGAAGTACTGACCGGAGAGTAAGTACAGCCTCTGGGGGGCCCAAGGGGCTTGTGCTGGAAGACCGCTCTTGGGGTTCAGCCTTCCTTCAGATCTGCTCCAGTGCTGCTGGTGTTCGCAGGCTGCAGAAATTGCAGAAGGACATCGAGGCCGCACAACACAATGAGGATCACCACCTGCACGTCCTGAAAGAGTCAGAGACCCTCCTGCAGGCCAAGAAAGCTGAGCTGGAAAAGCTGAAAAGCCAGGTATGGCAACCGATGCCTTGGAAAAGCAGTTCATGCTGCTTTGAAACCTGCGTTTCTGTTACGATTATAAAAAGTAATACATGTTTGATTGTAGAAAAGACTGGAAAATACAAAATAAGATATAAAGCATAAATGAGGCTCTGTATCCTAGTGATTAAGAGTAGAGTCCAACCCAAATTTGAATCGCAACTCAGTAGAATAAATAGAATATATTACTGAGTAAAAGAAGTGGGTCTAAAAATGGGATACACCCCTCAGTTGGCTGAGTGTCCGACTTTGGCTCAGGTCATGATCTTGCGGTTTGTGAGTTCCAGCCCCACGTCGGGCTCTGTGCTGACAGCGTGGAGCCCAGAGCCTGCTTCGGGTTCTGTGTCTTCCTCTCTCTCTGCCCCTCCCCTGCTCACGCTCTGTATCTCTCTCATAAATCTAAATAAACACTGAAAAAAAAAAAAAAAAAAAAAAAGTTTTTTAATAAAAAAAACCCAAACAGGATGCACCCTAAGATCATTTATGCTAAATGTGTTTATGAACACTCGTGCTTATATTTTTGGTCTGTATCAAAGTACAAAAGCAGTCATCTGATAAGGGGAGATAAATATTTTCTATTTTCTTCCTTTTGCACATCTGCATTTTCTGTTTTTTATATAAAATATGTACTATTCTTAAAGTTGACATTTTTAAATTTACAAAATGAATAAATTTAAAAAATCCCTGCCTGACTTCCATTGCCAAGGTAATGGAATAAGGTATATAGACACACAAGTATTTTGAAAACCATAACCTGAGGGATATCCCTTATTATCATCTTGTTGTTTTTGCTATGATTTGATGGATATGCTTTTATGTATGTGAACTCAAGATCTTTATTAGGCATTTGATGCCTGTACCCCCAGCCTGGCCCTCCTGACTCTTGCAGCTGGGATAATTACAATTAGGCTAGCCCCTGATTTCCCCACTACCGTTAGCTGGACTGAATATTCTCCATCACAGCAAGCACGAAGGTTGTCAAGCTTTGCATTCTTCCCTTTTCTTGAACGCAGGTATCCGATAAGCAGCAAGAACTGGCCGTCTTGGACAGGGAGTTAGGGCATAAAAAGGAAGAGCTGCGTCTACTCCAGGGAAGCATGGTCCAGGCCAAAGCTGACCTCCAGGAGGCGCTGAGACTGGGAGAAACCGAAGTAACTGAGAAGTGCAATCATATTAGGGTGTGTTCTTTACTAGTTTTCTTAAGAATCCAAGGGTGATGTTCTAGGTTTATCTTAACATATTTTAATTAGTTTTCTCTCCAAATGCAGTTCTAAATTCCTGAATCGTGAACCCTCTGTAACATCAGTTTGATGTACTGTTCTGTATCCAGGCTGTGGCTGCGTGGGTAGCTCTCCCGTAGTATTTTCTGGACATACCCAAGGTTCTCGGCCTCTGTGCCTTTCTCATACCATTTCTTCTCCAGGAATTTCCTTTTTGGGAATGTCCAGATCCTAGCCATTTTTCCTGGTTCAGCTTCATGCCACTAAGTTGACTTTCCTGACTTCTCCTTTACCTTGGAAGGAATTTCTCTCTTCTGAGTTTGGAGGCACTCTGCAGGTTTCCTAGGGCATCAGAGCCTTTCATGACCATGTTTATGCTCCTTGCTGATTTCCCCCAAGGTGCTCAGCCTCTTGAGGGCAGGAGATGTATCAGAGTCAGCCTTTTCTTTCTATAATACATTGCCTTGCACATAGTAAGTACTGTTTATGCATTTTAAATGAAGACGATATGTGACTTCCTTACTTCCGTTATACAGAAATATGTTAGTGGGAAATAAAATACAGTGCTGTTCTTGACATAAAAGGCAAAATTGAACTTGTTTCCAAATTGGAGTTTTTGTGAAATGAGATAGTTAATAACAAAACTGTTCTCAGTATAATTTCCATTCATAATTTTATGGAGGGGAGTTGACTTTTTTTTTTTTTTTTTTGGCACAGGAAGTAAAATCTCTTCTGGAAGAACTGAGTTTTCAGAAAGGAGAACTCAATGTCCAGATTAGTGAAAAAAAAACTCAACTTGCACTCATAAAGCAGGAAATTGAAAAAGAGGAAGAAAATCTTCAGGTAGTTTTAGGGCAGATGTCTAAACATAAAACTGGTAAGTTTAAAGGGAAACAATCATATAAAGTCAGAGTTTGGAAAAGTGTTTTTTCCAGATCACAGGAAAAATATGAATAGTGAAATAAACTTCTTTTAAAGATATGAAGGAAAGCAGTATGATAAAAGGAATACAGTATTTTTTGTCATTCAAATTGATAAAGTCTATTTAAAAGCTAAATAGTCCTGATCATTGCTGACCAGAGCATGGAGAAGGAAGAGCACTTATAGGCTGTTGATAGAAAAATAAATTGGACCAACCCCCCAGTGTTTCAGGACTGAACATTCATACCTGTTAAACCATTTAGCTCAGTTCTAGTTTCTGAGAGAGGGCAAGCATTCATGCACGTTGCAGCAATATTGGATTTATTTATTTATTTATGTAGCGAGTAAGTATTTCCTTGCTTCACAAATTAAGCTGGCTGAGTTGACTACTTACAGCAAAATTTATAATGACAAAATTTGGAACCATGACCAATTTAAGAGCTATGTTTCAAACATTGAAGGGCATGCAAAAATGCCGATGGGAAGACTGAAAAAATAGATAAAAACTGAATATAGAGTGGAGTCCCAAGTTATTTTGAAAATCTGTGTGGTACGTGTGCGTGCGTGTGTGCACGCTCCTGGAAGGAAATGCGTCAGGATGCTGTCGTCGTAGTGATCATATTTGGATAGTGGGATAATGATGGGTTTTCTTTTTTTTTTTTCTTTTTACTCTTTTCTTGAAATTTTCTATGGTGACCAAATATTTTTTTTAATCAGAAAAAAGTTAATACTTAAAAATCTATATTTTAAAATATAAAAAATTATTATCTGAATCTCAACTTACATATTTTGAAGTTTTTCCTATTTTTTTTTTTTAAATTCATTTAGATGGAGCACTTGCTCGTAGAACTAGATCTTTGTTACGTTTTGGGGTTAAAATTTTTAAACAAAATTTAACAAATTAACGTTTAACAAGACTTTAAAGAATTGTTTTAAGTTAAAATACAGTTAGCTCCAGTAATTCACACAACAGATATGTTTTGATGACCTATTGTTTCTTGTATCCATGGCACTGTTTTCTGTTTCAGTTTGTAAGTGCTGTGAACTTCATTTAACAGCATGGGCCATGTTCTGTTCCTCTTAGAACTAAAGAATATTCTGGACATGCTGCAACTTGAAAGCAAGGAGCTGCAAGGTTTGAAGCTACAACATGAGCAAAAGTTGTCCGAGTTAGAGAAGACTCAGGTCGAAGTGCTGGAGGTAATAAGCAAAGCCGTTTTACCCCCAGCCGACTGCAGTCTTCCTCGGTGGGCACATGTGAGTCCCCTTTTATCTGACTTAGGAGAGACTGGAGTTAGAGAATCTGCAGCAGACAGCCCTGCAACAGAAAGGGGAAATTGAGTGGCAGAAGCAGGTCCTCGAGAGGGACAGACGGGAAATAGAGCGGATAACTGCCGAGACCCGAGTGCTACAGTCGTGTGTTGAGTCTTTGAGCAAAGAAAAGGAAGGTCTCGAAGAAAAATGTGACAGCTGGGAAAAGAAGTTGGCACAGAGCAAACGGTAAGAGCAAAAACCAGTAAGCTTGCAAGGTCTGTTCTTGAAGGCTGAAGCATAATAAGCACACTATTTTAAAAAGAGTGGAAAATAGAGAAAAGGAAAAAAAAATACCCCACGAACTCAGTGTCACAATACAATTCATCAGTACCATTTCTGGGGGAATTTCCTTTTAGGCTTTTTTCCCCCCAAAGCACTTTTTTAAATAACCTGTTGTGTGTGTGTTCAAGGAAAATAATGGATGCTGGAAGATATAAATAAATGGAGAGAGATACCTGTTTGTGGGTAGAAAGACAGTATAGTTAAGATTCCATTCTCCTCAAATTGATCTTTAGATTCAAAATAATCAAAATTGCAACATGCTTTTAAAATAGAAATTGAGAGTCTGCTTCTGAAATTCGTGTGGAAATGCAAAGATTGGATGTAGAATAGAATCTAAAACTTTTTAGATATGACACCAAAACAACTTTGAAAAAGAACAAATGTTCAGAGCTTAACACTGCCCTATTTCAAGACCCCACATACAGCTGTGGTGACCGAAATGCTGTCGTACTGGTAGAAAGATAGACAAAGCAGTCCGTGGAACAGAACAGAAAGTCCAGAAGTAAACGCACGAATGTGTGGACAACTAATTTTGACTAAGATGCAAAGGCATCATCTTCAGTAGAGAAAAGGCAGACTTTTCAAAAACTGTTGCTGAACCAATTGTATATCCAGAACCCCAAAAATGAACTTCAGTCCACACCCATGCTATAAATAGAAATTATCCCCAAAAGGACCATAAATATCAATGTGAAAACCTAAATATAAAACTTGTAGGAGAACACAGGGAAAACACCTTGGTGACCTCGGGTTAGGCAGGATTTCCTAGATGTGACACCAAAAGCATGATCCATAAAAGAATGGTAAAATTGGGCTTCATCAGAATTTGAAACTTCTCCTCAAAAGACACTGTTAAGACAATGAAAAGACCTGTCCCAGCCTGGGAGAAGAACCTTTGCAACATGTATTCGATAAAGGAGTTGTACTCAGGGCCGCCTTCGGGGCTCAGGCCAGTAAGCGTCCGACTCTTGATTTCAGCTCAGGTCATGATCTCAGGGTTTGTGAGTTCCAACCCCGCATCTCACTTCACCCTGGCAGTGCAGAGCCTGCTTAGAATTCTCTCTCTCTCTCCCTCTCTCTCCGCACCTGCTTGCGCGCACTTGTTCTGTTTCAAAAAAAAAAAAACCAAAAAACTTAAAAAAAAAACCCTTTCCTCTTAAAAAAAAAAAAAAAAAGTACTTGTACCCAGAACGTATATCTTAAAGAGCTGTAATTAGAAAACAAACAACCCAGTTTTTTTAAAGGGGCAAAAGACTTGAAAAGACATTTTACTTAAGATGAACGGGTGGCAAATAAACACATAAAAAGATGCTCAACATCATTAACCATTAGGAAAGTCCAAATTCTTAAAAGTTTTATTTATTTTGAGAGAGAGAGTGAGCAAGCTTGTGCACAAGCGGGGGAGGGGCAGAGAGAAGGAGAGACAGAATCCCAAGCAGGCTCCGCACCATCAGTGCAGAGCCTGATGTGGATCTCAAACTCATAAACTGTGACATCATGACCTGAGCTGAGATCAAGAGTCGGGGGTGCCTGGGTGATTCAGTCGGTGCAACGTCCAACTCCTGAATTTATGAGTTCATAAAACTCGTGAGTTTGAACCCCGCATCGGCTCTGGGCTGTGAGTGCAGAGCCTGCTTGGGATTTGTGCTCTCTCTCTCTCTCTCTCTCTCTCTCTCTCTGTCCCTTCCCTGAGTGTGCTCTCCCTCTCTCTCTGTCTCAAAATAAATACATAAACAAAAAAAGAAAAATTAAAAGACGTTTAACCAACTGCACCACGCAGGCCCCGCAGAAAATGCAAATTAAAACCACAATGAGATATCATTACACACCTATTAGAAGGGCTAAAATTAAACACTGACCATACCAAATGTTCGCGTATGTATTTTCATACACAGTTGCTGGCAATGTAAATTGTTAGGGCACTTCGGAGCATGGTTTGGCAGTTATTTTGGAAACTAACACCTACCGGAAGACCTAGCCATTCCACTCCTAGATTGTTCTTCAGAAGTGAAAGTGTACGTTTATACAAAGAATGACAGGCATTGATGTTCATGGCAGCTTTATTTGCAACAGCCCAAACATGGAAACAACCTAAAAGTCCCATCAGCTGGTGAATGCATAGACCGATTCCAGTACACCCATCCCTTGGAATACCATGTAGCAATGGAAAGGGAATGCAGTGTTGCTTACACACAACAACATGAATGACTCAAAGTGACTACGCTCAGGGGGAGAAGCCAGACAAAAGACAAAAGCGAGCCCCTACTGTAGGACTCCATTTACGTAAAAGAAGTTATGCTCGTGCCCGTCTGTCTTTTGGACAAATCCTATTACATGCACAATCGTGTTTCCTGCTTTCTCACTGATGAGAAGCTAGCGATCTGTTTTAATCGCCAGACTTTTGGAATTCTGAGTGCTGTCCATGTTTTTATCCCTGGTGTTTATAAAGCTTCAGTTTAGGGAGTCCCTTTTCCAAAAATCTCCTGTTTGGAAAGCGGAAAACAAGACGTCTTTTGAAAAGGAGTTGAAGAGCCTTCGGTTTTGTGAAGATTTATGCTCATTCGTAGTCTGTAACTACCCCGTGAGGGCAGAACACTCTTCCTCGGTTGTGTCTTGTGCGTACTTGAACATTTTATTTTACATTTCATAGTCTGACTTACTCTGCTTGGACGGTAGGGTTTTGGCAGCTGCAGAAGAGAATAGCAAAATGGAGCAGGCAAACTTAGAGAAGCTGGAATCGGATGTCAGAAACCTGCAGCAGGGGCTGGACCGACTGCACAGAGAGAAGCTCTCACTGCACAAAGACATGGCAGCCACGCAGCAGCAGCTCCGAGGTAGGCGGCCGCATGGTGGGAGAGACGAGGCTCTTTCCTGCTCTGGCTGCTGCTTTTCATTGTCTGCTTTTCTTATTCTAGAAATAACTCCTTGCTAATGGGCATGGGGTTTATTTTAGAAGTGACAAAAATGTTCTAAAATAGATGGTGGTGGTGTTTGCACGACTCCGTGAATATACTTGAAGCCACTGAATTGCATAAACAGGTGAAGGGCATGGTGTGTGGATTCTGTCTCAATAGAGCCGCTTAAAAAATTAGTTGATGTTCCTTAAAGAACAATTTAAAAACATAGGTCAAAAAATGAAATAAACACCCTCAGAGGGAATTCCTGTTGACAGGTTGGTGAATATCTTTCCAGATTTTTTCCTTGGGCTGTGGGTGTGTGATTAAAAAAAAAATGCAGATAATGCCTTTATTACCAAATCTTTGTAAATATTCACGATTAGGAGAAGTTACTAAGTAATCCTAGCTAACAACATGCTTGTTAAGCACTTACTCTGTCTTAGACGTGATGCAGTTATTTGATATGCATTTTTTTCATTTAATCCTGGTAACATTTTCGTGAGACAGAAACTATTTCACCCATTTATAGATGAGGAAAGCTTAGTTTCCTTGTGGCTTAACTCAAGTGAGAAGTGGCTTACAGCTAGTAAGTGACAAAGCCAGTATAGATACAAAACCTGTTCCCAAATTGTCTCCCTTTAAGGGTGTATCAAATTTACATTTCTGTCCGCATTGTAGAAGGTACTCATTTCTGAGCCATGCACGTCATCAACGCTAGGCATTGTCTAGAAACTGTTTTTATTGTGAGGTTTCGAACATGTAAGTCTTTACAAACCTGAGCGCCATGCCCAGGTGTATGTGCCGCGCACATCACTCTTTCTTCTGACCTTTTAGTAAGATG
The DNA here is from genome assembly GCF_018350215.1 of Panthera leo. Taxonomy (NCBI): domain Eukaryota; kingdom Metazoa; phylum Chordata; class Mammalia; order Carnivora; family Felidae; genus Panthera; species Panthera leo. The sequence continues at coordinate 80,098,919 of NC_056691.1, forward strand.
ACACGGTATAAGCCATACGTTTAACAGCTAAGTTTATGTTCACCTCCACTTTCTTTGGGGGGCCGATGGGGATTTGGAAAATGCATACGAATGTATTTGTTTTATGTAAATATTATTTCTATAGAAAAACAAGAAGCAGTAAACTCACTACAGAAAGAACTAGCTGATGTCCAAGACCATCTGAACCTAGCGAAACGGGTAAGCTCCGTAACAAATGCGATCTTCCAGTACTGTCCTGAAGGCATGCAGACCACTGGTTCAAATAACAAACAAATCAAGTAGGTTGGTTCCTTGTCACGCCAGCAGGTCCCAGCGGGTCTTCATATAACAAAGACGTACATACACACACCTTTTGGTGCAGAGCAGTGATTTTCTCATTTATTTTAAGTTTCACTCAAAGGTCATAAGTAAGGTGGGAAGCTAGAGCAGAGCCCACCCTTCAGCAGCCCCTCTGGGGGGCTTTAGGCACCAGATGGACCATCTCTTATCCATGGCACAGACAAGGCCCCCAAAGGCTGGGCTTAGATGCGGTCATTCATTGAGCTGCACGGTAACTGCCACCTGCAGGGGATCTGGGCATCCGTCTTATCAGATGTTCGTTGAGAGCTGTTCTTGACCCTTCTACTTCTGACAGTCTTCTTAAAGGTAACTGAGTGTCGTCCTGTGAGAACAGTGTGTAATTTAAGTTTCAGAGAACCTCAGGCAAGTTCTGGGCTTCGGTTTTCACTGTGTAGATTAGGAGTTCGATTAGACGTCTAAATCCCTCCATCTACCTTAAGGATTCTGTGTTTCTAAGATGTAGAAAACTTCAAATCAAAGTATCCCATCTTTAAAAAATTCTTACACAGGCTCTAATGAGTATTTTCTGTGTTATTAGAAATGGAACTTTTTTTCAATTTGAGGGGCGCCCGGATGGCTCAGTCGGTTGTGCGTCCAGCTCTTGATCTCGGCTCAGGTCATGCTCTCACAGTTGGTGAGATCGAGCCCCATGTCAGGCTCTGTGCTCACAGCACAGGGCCTGCTTGGGATTCTCTCTCCTTCCTTTTCTCTCTGCCCCTCCCGCACTCATGCTCTTTCTTTCTCTTTCTCTTTCCCCCTCAAATAAACATTTTTAAAAGAAATGTTTAATTTGGATTCCTCGCAGAAAGAAGAAGTTACTGTTTTCTTGAGTTTTTCAACCCACATAAATATTTCAAATAGTAACAAAACCATGACTTTAGGTTCATTTTCAATAGGAATTAAGCCTTATTCACAGCTCTCCTTAATCTTCTTAGCAATCTTGTGAGGTGGGTGTTGTTTATTCCCACCTCAGTGACTAAGCAACTAAAGTTCAGAAGAACTGGGTCTCTTAGGTTTCAGCGTCTTCTGTCGTCCTACTCTTGAGACACTAAACAGGAAACCTGATGATTAAGTTGCACTTCGGGGGCCTTAAATAAGTTTGTTGAGGTAATAGAGGACGTGGGACTTCTGAGATGCTTCTCACGTCGTCAGACTTGACTGGTGCCAGGAGGGGCACTGGCCAGCCCTGGAACGGATGGATGGCTTTGTTAGTAGCTTCCGTTTGTTCTGTCACACGAAGGACCTGCTTGACATCACCGAGCAGAAGGACGTGCTGCTCAGCGAGCAGACCAGGCTCCAGAAGGACGTCGAGGAATGGAGGAAGAAGCTTGAAGACTGCCAGAAAGAAGGGGAGACAAAGCAACAACAGCTTCAGGTGCTTCAGACGGAGATTGAAGAAACCAAGGCGAAGCTAGCCCAACAAGAAACGGTACTGCACATCTATGGCGTGACAGAAAAGGACACGCTTTGTCACTCGGGCGTTTTCTCCCCAGGCGGAAGCTATGAGGGGTCCCCCGTAGGACTAACTTCCCTTCACTGCCCTGTGTAACCGGGGAGGGTTTCACACCAGCACTTTGACTCTCTTGGCATTAATATTTGTGGACCATTAAGACCGCAGAACATCGCTCCCGGAAAGAATCTTGATGGCCACATGCCATTTGCTGCGTGAATCCCCGCCTCACGTGCCAGCCAAATAGTTTTCCAGCCCCCGCTGTCTGTCACTGTGGGATGTTTTCTGCTTTCTCTTGGACTTGAAAATATCTAGCGCCCATGAAGTTTCCCTCACCTGGGACACCTGTGTTTGTTATTTTATGACTAAGGTTATTCTCTGTTAAGATGTTTCAGAGACTCCAGAAAGAGACAGAATGTGAAGAAAAGAAGTTAGAAGCCAGTAAGGCGACTCTGAAGGAGCAGCAGCAAGAGCTGGAAAAGGAATTAACGAAGCAGAAGAGCAAGCTGGACCAGGTGCTCACAAAGGTGTTGGTGGCGGAGGAGCGTGTCAGGGCTTTGCAGGAAGAGGAGAGGTGGAGTGAGACCCTGGAGAAAGCGCTCTCCCAGACCGGTACGTATTCCCCAACGTGGCGGTCTGGCAAGTGTGTCAGGGAGACCCGAGCCTGGCCCCGGCCCGGCAGGGCATCGGGAGGAGCACGGCAGGAAGGAGGTGCCGCCCCCCGCGCCCCCCCCACCCCCCGCCCCTGGGTCCTGCCGGCCCTGTGAGAGAGGACACGGGGCATTTGTCTCTGTGGAGACGGGATTTGACCCTGAGGCTGTCAGGTCTTTCTACTTGACCACGTTGCCTTCTTCCAGAATGCTGCCTCCAGGAAGAGCGACGTTCAGGCAGAGAGGTGCCAGAAGGCACTTGATCTAAAGGCCTTCTGTGAAGCAGTACATTGTTTTGAGCTTTGGGAACAGTGTTCCATTTCATCTCAACCAATCAGAAAACAGTATTAACAGTTCCACTTCTGTCTCAGTTTGACATAGTGAATGGTACCAAAATACAGGTGTTCGTTTTGGGGGCTGTCGGCGCTCTCCTGAGCCATATCTCGGTCAAGGTGGAAGTCCAGGGTGAATCATTGTTCCCACATCAATGAATGATTCTGTTCTTAGGCTTCAGGGTTTAGTAATGTTCAGAAAACTTTGCTCTCCCCGAGTGAACTCAGTGAAAGGGTCATTAGTCCTTTTTCCCCAGCAACTCTTGATACACGCAGACCCAGCCGTTTCATCGTGACAACGAAACTTCCCAGATGTGCTGCACCTGACCACACCAGACGTGTGAAAAGTAAAACCTGGACAGGGTGTTACTCCAAAGAGTATGATTAGAAAAGCCTATTTTATTTATTTAAAAAAATTTTTTTTAATGTTTATTTTTGAGAGAGAGGGAGAGTGGGAGAGAGAGAGAGAGGGAAACGCAGAATCGGAAGCAGGCTCCAGGCTCTGAGCTTGTCAGCACAGAGCCCGATGCGGGGCTCGAACCCACGGACTGTGAGATCACGACCTGAGCCGAAGTCGGCTGCTTAACTGGTTGAACCACCCAGGTGCCCCAGAAAAATCTATTTTGAGCGTCAGTGTTTTTCATAAACATTATTTACGGAGTACTCACTAGGTACTTCGCGTTCGCATACACAATTCCCGTTAAACGCCAGGAAGTAGGCGCCTCCTGAATCGGGTAAGGCTCGTGCTGCTCCAGATCCCATGTTCTTTGCACCGCGCTGCCTCCCGTGAAGGAGAAGCACTGGTGCACCTCCGTGCAGGTTTATAAGAAGCATTTCGGCCGTCTGTTCCAGGCCTCCTGCACCTCAGGATTGCTGTATTCTCACTGCTCTCAGACACCCAAAGGGAAGACAGTAGCTGTCTGTCACTTTGGGATCCGGCCCTCCAGGACCCAGTGATGTCAGGAGGCACCTTCATCTGGGCTCTGATGTGGGTCAGGGGGGAGCTGGAAGACTCCGTGATGCCTGAGCGGGTGACATGGCGTTACGCAACCCGCCCACGGCCAGCCCGGGGCCTCTGGCTAAACTACTCAAAATGCTCGTTTCAGAACGACAGCTTTCGGAACGGGAGCAGCAACTAACGGAAAGGTCAAGTGAGCTACTGACTCTCCAGAAAGAGGCGGACTCTATGAGGGCAGACTTCAGCCTCTTGCGGAACCAGTTCTTGACAGAAAGGAAGAAAGCCGAGAAGCAGGTCGCCAGCCTGAAGGAAGCACTTCGGGTCCAGCGGAGCCAGCTGGAGAAGAACCTTCTGGTGAGTCCCCGCGGCCCCGGCAGCTGTCGCGGAATTCGCGCCCCTAAATCCTTCGACTAAAAACTGCTTCGGTGTAGACAAAATCAGTGACCTGTCAACCCGGTCCCTAACCCGACTGTTGTTTCTGGTGTGTCTGTGCCTGATTTGAGCTTGAAGCTGATGGTGTTTTGCCTGAGTCTGAGCCGCCAGCCCTAGAGGAGCCCGGCCGGCTGGAAAGATGGTCACGTGAGCAGACAGTGTCACCACCAAGCAGAGAGCGTTCTCCGCAAGGGAGCCCCTGCCTGCGCCTCCACCCGCAGGGGCTGGAGAGGGTTCTGGGGGAGGAAGCCTTCTGGAGACATCTTTGCCCCGCTGCAGTCAGCACTCACGGATCTCATCCTGCCCTTTTCAGTCAGCCTTCGCTTTAATTCATCATCGTCCTGAAACCAAGGAGTTCAGTCTCCCGGGCTTTTATCCCTAAAATACATTTAGGATAAAAATTTGGAGAGGTCCAAAACAGCTCACGGTGGGTGGAGGCAGATAGGCAGGAGTAGAGACTGTCACGGGAATGGACTTTTCTGACACCGCCTGAAGGAAATCGATGTCATCCTGTTGTGTGAACGGGTGTGTTGCTCCCCAGAGGGTGCTGTATACACTGACAACTAGCGATTCGGCGACGTGATTGCAAAGATCTGGGCATCTAAATTTTCATCCTCCAGATGGCTCTGTGATGAGGTAGTACCGTGCTCGTCACAGACAGTTAACGGAGGGGGAGAAACGGAAAGTAACGTGTTGTCACGGGTAACGTTGCAGACGCAGAATTCCGACCGTGGGCTAACAGGCTCGGCCCGCGTATGGACTCCCAGCTCTGCCACAGCTGCTGAAGAAGGCAGGTGGCATTATCCCCACTTGACAGCTGGAGCCCAGATGGGAAGTGTCAGAACTAGTGGGCGTGTAAGGCCGTGATGCACGCACGCGTCCACGTGCCGGACCCCGGGGTCATTTTCCTCCTCCCGTGCCAGGAGCAAAAGCAGGAGAACAGCTGCATGCAGAAGGAAATGGCAACAATCGAACAGGTGGCCCAGGACAACCACGAGCGGGCCAGGCGCCTGATGAAGGAGCTCAGCCAGATGCAGCGCGAGTACGTGGATCTCAGGAAACAGGTGCGCGCCCGGGGACCCCACGGGCCGGCCGGGCAGACGACGCTCGCTGGGCTTGCCCACTCCCCGCGGGGCTCAGGGTTTTTCTCTTAAATAGCTCTCTGAATAGGAGCATTTCTTTGTGCGAGTTGTAAAAAGCCGATTCTGAGAATGTCCTTTAAATCAAATCTTTTTTTTCTAGTCTTAAAATTGAGAAATCACCTCTACGAGAAAAAAGCATTCGTTTAAAATGTACTTCTAAAATCCCCGTAAGTGCGGCAGGCTTCTTCTGTTAGTTTTTGAAAGGAAAGTGGCAGTTCTTCAGCATGAAATTTTATCACGTCCCAACGAACTGTGTTGAAATGTTAGATTTTCTGCCACAAACAAGTCTATGGGACCCAGATCCCCAGGCAAGAAGGAATGACCCCAGGAGAAAGCTCTGCCATCGTGTAATGTAACCAGGCTGAGAGCCGTTTACGCCGAGAGTGGGAGAGCTTAATTCTGCAGATGGAAAGTTCCAGACATATTTGATGCATTAAATAGTTCAGTTCCGTGTAAGTCCCAGACCTTACCCAATGGTATTTGACTCTCACTCTTTAGATGACAAACCAAAAAGATTTGGAGAGAAGACAAATGGAAATCAGTGAGGCGATGAGATCACTTAAATGTGAGGTGAAGGATGAAATCAGAACCAGCCTGAAGAATCTCAACCAGTTTCTTCCAGAACTACCAGCAGATCTGGAGGCTATTTGGGAAAGGAATGAAAACCTAGAGGGAGGGTTGGAAAGCTTGAAAGAAAACTTCCCATTCACCGTGAGTGAGAGACCATCACCTTTTGAAGAAAAACTGAATTTTTCCCAGATTCACATAATGGTAAGGGTTTATCCCACTGATCTCTGGACTCTGAAGAAGGATGATTTTATTCCCACCTCCTCCCCCAACCCCCCATAAGCTGAAAACCAGAATGGGGCTGGGGGAGGGTGGGAGGCGAGAAAGGCTAGTGGTGTCTGGGACTCTGACGTTTCCCCCTGTCTCTGAAAAAGGATGAACACTGGCGTGGAGAGGCACTCCGAGAGAAACTGCGTCACCGTGAAGATCGACTCAAGGTTGCCCTTTATTATTTTTTATTTCTCTTTTATTTTTTTATTTTAGAGAGAGCGTGCATGTGTGCAAGTGGGGGAGGGGCAGAGGGAGAAAGGGAGAGAATATTAAGCAGGCTCCACGCTCAGCACAGAGCCCCATGCAGGGCTCAATCCCACGACCCCGGAATCATGACCTGAGTTGAAATCAAGAGTCAGACGCTTCGCTGACTGAACCACCCATGCGCCCTGCAAAGTCCCCCTTTGAAACAATATGGTAGGAGACCCTTGGTGTGTTGAGGAGAGTAGGGGAAATTGCTCACCTGCATGCACTGCTGTCGTTCCCTCTGTTACGGCACCAGCAGTTTTCTAGATCGCACGGTCGAGGCTCAGAGAAGTTGGCATCGCACAGTCAGTACGGTATTGAAAACCATGAACTGTGGTGTTCGGCCCAGTGTTCTTAACCTGTGTAGTGCTGCTTTGCCTCAGCTCCAACTGACAGAAGCCGAGTACTTGGGACAGAAAGTAGAGATGCAGTGATGAACCAGAACGGGCTCACAGGCCAGTGGTTGGGGGAAAGACTGGCACTACTGGAAAAGTAGGCTTGGGTGTCAGACGGGAAGTTGTTAGGCTCAGAACACGCGGAGCCTGAAGGCCTGTGAGCCAACCAGGGCCGCCCTCTCCCTGGGTAGCTGCAGAGTCTGGGATTTAGCGGTCAGTGTTGACCTAACGATTTGGGGGTGAAGGGTGTAGGTGGGAGTTGGAAAGTGGGAGGGGGATAGAATGAGAGGACAGGATGTGTCTTTGGAGAATGGCTACATATATGGCATGGCTGAGGAGGAGCCGTGAACCGTGTTGAGGGAGTGGAGGCCCTTGATGTGCCATAGCCTCCAGTCACGTGTGGCTGTTTAAATGTAAACGAATTATAATTAAATCAGGTTGAAAATCGAGTGCTTCAGTTGTCACATTTTTAGTGACTCAATAGCCACCTGTGGCTAGTGCTAACGCTTTTGGACAGCACAGATACAGAACATTCCCGTCATCACAGAAAGTTGTGTTAGAACTGCCGTAGCCTCATAGCCTCGGAGAGAATCATTTTGAAGAAACAGCACAGGGGCAAGTCGCAAATAGTGTGGGGCTGAGGATTGAATATACTGTGAGAGACACTGAAGATATCACGTATAAACCCATCTTCTGCTAAGTCTGGGCGGAAAAGAGAGAGACGAGGTAGTCATTTAATGGGGAGGCCAGGGGTGCAGAAATCCTAAGCGTTGTTACGGTGGAGAGAACAGGCCGAGCAAGAGGCCCAGGTCGGGGTGCCTGGGTGACTCAGTGAAGCGCCTGACTCTTAATTGTGGCTCAGGTCATGATCCCAGGGTCGTGGGACTGAGCCCCACTTGGGGCTGAGTGCTGGGCACAGAGCCTGCTTAAGATTCTCTCCCCCCTGCCCCTCTCTCAAAATAAACAAACATTAAAAAAAAAAAAAGGCCCAGTTAATGACAACGCGGAATGATCCAAGTTTTCCGCACGCTGAGAGTAGCCACCAGCATCCTCCTGGATTTCTTTTTTTTCTTGAGGACAAGAGCATTTTCAGCAGCCATTCCTACTTTAGAATCGTCAGATTTGCCTATCGGTGTTAAGATGAGGAGACTACTGATCGTTCAGGTACGTTGCTTCTGTGTAAAACCCTGAATTTCACCGTGACACTTTCAGGCCCAGCTTCGACACTGTATGTCCAAGCAAGCGGAAGTGTTAATTAAGGGGAAGCGGCAGACAGAGGGCACTTTACACAGCCTGAGGAGACAGGTCGATGCTCTGGGGGAACTGGTCACCAGCACCTCTGGAGACTCCACGGCGTCACCCAGTCTGTCTCAGACAGAGTCTTCCCTTGCTGAGGACTCTCAACCTGGACCGAGCCAGGTAAGAGGAGGCTCTGTTCTACACATGGGAAGTCTCTGAACGCTTTGGGGGCCACAGTCTACACAGAGGAGACTCAGAACATAAATGCCACCTTCAAGTCTCTGGAAAACTTGTCTTATGGAAGACTTGCTTGTTTTAAATGGTCCCTGAGAAAACTAGAATCGGTTGGGTGGGAGACATAGAAAGAGGATAAGGTGATGGCTTCGGGAACAGCCCAGAACTCGAGACTATCAGGGACGTAGTGAATCCTTTGCTGTGCTCCCCCGGTGGATTCCCTTGTTCTCTGCTCCGTCAGTAGAGCATTCGGGCTGTGAGGCCAGTCCGGGTCCTGGTTTAGCTGGTCTGTCTCCCTCTCTCGTGGGGAAGAATGATTGGCGTGTTCCTACTCCGCCTCCTCAGCAAAAGTCTGAACTCAGGCCTCTTAGCGCAGGGTCTTTAGAACCCCCGAAGTTCACGAAGGCATTCTGTGTGAGACGTAGACGAGGTTATTCATAGTTGAGGACCATGAAACACGCTCGTGGAATTAGTAAATAGTGACCCAGAGATAGGGAACGGCTCCCACTTTTGAGCACCTACTGTGTGCATGTACGAAGCACTTTACATATATCATCTCATGTAGCCTTTGCCTCCTAGGAGATACCTCCTATCTGTAGATAAAGGAGTTGTGCACAATGAAAAATGTCCTGGCAAAAGACGAAACCAGGACTTCAGGGCTCATCTGTCACCACTGCAGAGCAGTATATAGCATGGCTGTGCCTCAAGGAACATTCAGAAGCAGTTGCCTCTTTCATAGGCACATAGCTCTGCAGCAGCAAAGCAAGATTTGAACGGGATTCCCTTAACACCCGTGGTGGGACCAAGTCGGGTACAGGCCAGAACCAGAACCATCATGGGCCTCGGGCAGCCTTAAGAGAGTGTCGGAGGCACCGGGTGTTGGAAAGAAGGTGGCTTTAGAGGGAAGACAGCCTGCGGCAGAGGTTGAGTGCATCGGGGTTTAGGTGCGTTCAATTGTCAGCTCACAGTGGTGGCCCCAGGGGTTGAGGTGCTCTGAATTCAAATTCAGGAGAGTAACAAGTGTTAGAGGAGGGGGGCGGGGGAAAGACTGTCAGAAATATCTTGGAGTCTGGGGTCGCAATCCAGGTGTGTGGGATGAAAGCCTGAACGGAGTTGGAGTTAGGGGCTGGCTTCTGAGCCCAGTGTTTTCATCTCCCTTTGCAGAGCTCCTTCCAGGTTCTACAGGGTCCGTCACAATTTCTGGACAGTTACCGACACTGATGCCATTCCCAGCTCCCGGCTCATGGGGGGTACGTATTACAGAGTTCTTTTAACTACCACTTCCAGTTGGAGGACCTTCAATTCTGTCTTATACAGTCTTAAGCTTTTCCCTTTACCCTTGGGTAATTTTACACAGTGGTTCATCTCAAAACATTTTTCCAAAGAGGTACTTGCAAGTAGGTCTTTTACCTGTTAGCCATGGCGCTGTCACTTGGTTCTGTTAATACTTTGGTTACTGTTGCAAGAATTCCTCCTTTTGTCTTAACTGCAGGAAGAGAACTGTTCAGCCAGATGCGGAAACCCATCTGAGGAAATACCTTCTCTACCTCACTTTGTAACTGGAGTGCCGCTTGGTTTTTATCAAGATCCAGTGAACTCCGATGCTGCACCTCCACTGTAGCTTACCCCACCTGTATCGTTAAATGCCAGGGTTTTTGTAAATCACATGTACATATGGGAATCGTTGTGTACAACTTAAACCAGGGTCCTAGATGGCTGAGGGTTTTGTTTTTTTTATCTTTGAATGTGTTGCCATAAAACTACTGCTGATTGTAATTGCAAATTGGAAGCTATAAACTGGTGAAATTATAGCTACGTAGAGAAAAAAAAAATGTACTCAAGCCCTTCATTTATAGTGTCAAATTTTATTTTTGGATTTTGCTTAAAATCTATTTTCATATGAAAATAAAAGATAAAATAGTCTGTCGTCTGACTTTACATTTCGTAGATCTACAGTAAAGCCATCAAATTTGTACCTTAACTCCCAAGAAAACGGCCATCTTCCAAATGGTTTTCCATCTTTTGCCTGAAGTATGTTGTATCTGTCAATGAACATACACCATATGGAAATCTATTATAAAACTACACTTCGGGTGCTTTTTCTCAACCAAAAATATTCTTTGGTGGAAAATTAGTAGAATCTGACCCAGTGGTAAATTCAAATTGTGTTCAGACTTTGAAGGTTTTGAACGACTATAATTAATGGCTCGACTCCATGATCTACAAATACATCATTTCAGAACAAGAATAGCAACTACTGTCACAAAAAACCACGTGGCAACAGAATCACCCTCACGGTGAGGTGAAGTACGAAACTACAGGTTATAGATGAGGTTTTAAAATACTGCCAAGGACTATTTTCTAGGCCCGTAGACAGCTTCCGAACCAGAACAGTACAGAACAGCGCAGTGCAGTAATCCCTCACCACTCACAGACGTTATGCCCAAGGTGTTTGGCCAGACCTGGACCGGTAAGATATGGGATAGACAGAATTACAATCAAGATAATGAAAGTGGCATAAAATCGGCATAAAATCTGTTAACACTCAGAAAGTTCTAAAAGGCATCTACTTGCAAAATAAAAATGGATTTGGTGGTGTCTTTTGTAATTACACTCTTGTTTCATTTTCACAAGTCTTCGCAAAATGCTTTGAAGTCAGGCCTCTGCACAGTTCTATTGAAATCCTTCAGGGACACATTTTCCCATTCTTCTTTCTAAACTGCCACGTGGACCCTCTCTATTCCCATGTTCTTCGGTTTAAGAAGGAGGGAATTGAACCACACACCTTTCTAAAAAGATCACACTTGAAACAACGGATACGTGAGCAAAAGAGTTCTCAAAACTGTAGTCTGGAATTAGGTGAGGTAATCAATGTATGAAGCCAAACACCTGGTTCCAAAAGACAGCTTTCCAAAGAAACTTTACTACCTCTAGTAGGACATGAACATCACCACCAGAAAAAAAATTTTTTTTTTTTTTATCGAGGTTACTGCATCAAACACTTTATTATCCATGAAAAACACCTGAACATTGTACTGGAACGTCTAACCCATAAAGAGTACTGAGCACCAAGTACTAATCAAGAGGGGCTCCTCATAGGTGCACGGTTAACAACCCAGAGAACCGGGTGACCACAGAGGTAGTAAGCTCTCCTGGATTAAAGATTAAAAGAACTTCACTCTCTCTACTTGCCCAGTGTCTGGCACACGTATGTTACAATATGACAATTTGCTCTTCTGTTTTTGAGCACCCAAGTTTATTACAGGGGGTTACACATGCAAATAACAGAATTTGGCCCCAAGTACAGTCAAGGGAGAACACTATCAGGCACCAAGGGTGCCGATCTCACGCTGAAAAAAGTCAACTTAAACACTGCAAGTCTGATCTGAACACAAGAATAAAAGTGTAGGTCAATTACTAAGCGATGTGGATTTATACGCTATATACATAGACTTCTCTTTATACAAGGACAGTTCTGCAATAAAAACTGACAGCTTCTGCCAGATAACTGTTTGCCTGAAGAAAATACGAAATCCTATTGTAATTCAGAAAATAATGCAAACCATTTTAATTTAATCTAGATACAGGTACTTTATTTACAAATATTTAGATTAATAGCATTTTGTTACATCAAATGAAGAGTACAGCAGTCTGAATAAATCCTGTCACAAAAACAATAAGACCCACTGTAACTAACTTTGGGAATCAGGGTATTGCACCTAAACAAGCCACAGTCTTTAGTTTGTGATTGCTACCTTATATCCCAATGGGTGGGTGGTTGGTTTTGTTTTTGTAAATATATACACACACCAGCAGGTCATGGTCCCTGGGCAAGTCCCTTGTGAAGCAACAGGGTAAGCAAAATGGGTCACTTTTAAGTCTTGAACAGAATATACCAATCTACTCCAGGAATCTTGTTTTTAAAAAAGTTCAACGAAGACAAAAATAAAGATGAGTCCACAAATTAACCCAATCCTATTTTCTGCACATTCCAGTTTTGGCTTTTATTTAACATTGACTATACAATACTCCAGTACTACCACATGTTTACAACCCAGAAAGTCGTATTTTTTATTTTTACTTTAGTGTCTGTAAAGAGGGATTTCAAATGTGTATTTTAAACACAGCAGGTGAGCTGAGTGATTTTAGGTAATACACTAAGGTTGACCTATCCTACTTCAAATAACCTCAATTCTCAGTCTGAACCATAAACTCCACCAGAAATCAATCAAAAGAAGTAAAGAACCTGGTGAAACAGAAGTTTGTTGTCTAAAGAGATCATTTCCCTTGCAACACAGTATCCTTTCAGTGGCCAAACCACCCAGTGCAAAGTAATAACTTACTTCGGATCGGATCGGTGCAAACACTGGCGCAAACACTGAAACACCGTTAGAAACACTTTCCCTTTTACAAAACAATTTATGCCCCCATGACATAAAACAGCCCCTTATACTAAGAACACCAGGGATACCTTAAATTATCTCACTGTAGTGTTAAAAATGCACAATTTAAAATCCCTTAACAGCAGACCTGCGGTTCTGACGGTCCGGTCCACAATCTCACCATTCCAAGAAGATAAAGGTATAAAAGCTTAAAATGTGCAATAATAAACCCAGCCTTTTTTCTTTTTCTATACAGTAAGGCAAGAAATGCAGCCTGTAATGCAAAACGTTTACAAAGAGAAAAGCAGGTTAGCACATTGTCGATTGCACAAGAACAGTTAGGAAAATCAGCAGGTAAGCCACGGTGCGAAGATGGAACAGAATCTGCTAGTGTTAATCCTCCCGTGCTAGGAGCTCCTTCCGGCATTGTGTCCCCAAAGACTGCCAGCACCAGAGGGTGACGCCAGTATTACCTGTGAACTGCAGTTGTGTCTATTTCCTTGTGTGAAATGGAAGGGAGTAACATGGTCACATATAGGTCATACTGTACAAACTGGTATTTTATACTGTTCCAATGCCAGTAATCAATTTATTTTCTTCATTAAAATAATATACACAGAATGTATTGTTAGTTCGGTTCCTTCAAATTTTATACATATTTACTTTCTGCTAAAGAGAAAAGGATAAAATGGTGTAAAAAAAAAAAAAAAAAGATAAAGCTATTAATTAAGCACGAGAAAAGATAAGTGGATATTTCCCTGTGCAAGGCTAAGACAGAAGCAAACCTCCACGAGAAAAATGCCACCCACACGACAGAAAATTTATCCAACGAAAACAAAACAAAAGCAGTTATAGAGCCCATTCTCTATCATCAGAAGTCATTCCACAGCAATAAACTTACTGGTTACAACAGACATACTTGAACAGTTAAAGATGGGGAGAAAGGCTTAAGATATCATCAAATTAAACCATACAGTAAGACAAAGCCTTGCCAAAAAGAGGGAAGGATAAAAATCATTTAAGTCCAGCATCAGTGCTCAGTTTAAATCATGTACTGGTGACATACCTATCACGAGGACGATCAAGGGGAAAAAAAAGTCTAGATTTACCATGCAGGAGAGATTTATTACTCTACTTGCCTTTGATAACCTGATTACACCTAGTTGTTTAGCAGTTTAGTATTGTGTTAAACTGTTTTTACAACAGAGTTGTTTTTTCCTTTTTTTTTTTTTTTAATTAAACCCAGTAAGATGTACAGAAGACAATGAGGCAGTAAAAAGTACTGCTTCCAACAGACAGGTGAAAGGTCAAACGGGAGCTACGGCAAAGAGGTCACTAGCAGCCGCAGCCTTCTCTCTGGGGTTGGGGTTCACTGGTTAGCCGGCCTCCCTGCGGGGCTGAAGGCTTGTGTTGTACACCGGACTCAGCAGCATTCAGATCCAGGCTTCCATCCTGAATGTTCTGATAGATTTTCTTGGCAGCTTCAAGGAAAGCATCTTCTACATTCTCTCCCCTAAGAGGCAATCGACAACTTTATTCAAGAATCACAGCTCTCCACGAAAGATTAGACATGATGCACTTTTGCTAACCTTTAGTCAACTGCCATGATGTCTTCAACTTAGCCACTGTCATCTAACAAGAGATTACCAAAGACTGAGCTAAGGAGAGCAACGTGGGGAAATAATTTCTGTGGAAAAGCATGTGAACGCGGTACCAAGAGCTGTTTCTACAAGCCCCAACTGGATAACAGGGTACGTTCCAATCATTAAAATGTTATATACTAATATATAATGAAAATGAAGAGCCAGTTTGGTAACTGTGAGAAGGCATTCCAAACACAAACAAACATCTCAAAACATGCAGAAGAGGATTCCAGGATTTGTATGGTCTGATTAGCCAAGCACCAACTATACTGTTTTTATCATGTGATGGTGATATATTCATGCTCGGCTGAGTTCACACTTCAGTTCTCTTCATACTAACAATACAGATGTCACTGAACAAAGGGGCTGGCTTCTCACCAGCAAGAGATGTTTGACTTAATAAATGAAGATGGGAGGCCTGGGGTTCAATAATGGACACGGAGTAACAATCAGAAAATTAATTATGCTTCTAATTATTCTTAGACATTGTTTCCTTAGGTCATGCTTTTTAATCAGCAGTATTAAATGAACAGATTAACCAAGCTTGAGTCTAAGATGCCAAACTCAACCTCAGTTGTGAAAGTCAAACGCTTTTGAAATGCTAACACAACTTCATTTATTAACCTGGATTACCAATGGGAATAATCAAGGTACAATCTTTTAGGCAAAGTTAACAAAAAATATTACTTTTAAATGTGAAACAGGAAGCAAAGGGATGCGTGCTTACTATTCTTCCCACCATAAGCGTTATTACATGCAAATATATTAGAATCCATTTTCCATATGTGTGGTTCTACTTTGAGAAGTTTGAATGTAATTAAACATAACTGAAAATGATTAATTTTAGCCATACGTACGTTTTTGCACTTGCTTCAAGGAACAATAAGCCTAAAAATAAAATTCAGACGTATGATTAAGACATTTCAAATGAACTCAAAAGGGCATTATCTTCAATAACACTTGAATAAAACCTTCCCATGAATAAAAGTTTCCCATCAGCTATCAGTACTCCTATCATAGTATTTTATGCAACAATACATGTTAGCTTGAGATGGCGGGGAATCTTTATATTTGTTATTAAATACTTGCACTACCCCCAACATGAATAACACGAATGTCAAATAGAAACATTTTATTTCCTCACTCTGGAAATGTAAGCAGTTGCCATTAAAAAAAAAAAAAAAAAAAAAAAAAAAAAGTCACATAATCTGCAGTATCAAAATCCCACCCTTCCTTAGAAATTCTATGTGTGAACCAAAACCACCATTAAAAATCTTAAAAGAAACCCACCATTTTCTTCAGCAAACTGTTTGGCTTCTTCATATGTTACATCTCTCTGGGCCTCCAAATCTGCTTTATTTCCTATGAGAATTATTACCTAATTTGTGACCAAAAGAAAGACATCTTAAAATAAAAGCAACCATTTAAATCAACCATTAAATTTCTGAAATCCAAAAACCTTGACAGAAAAAACACAGGGGCCTAAAAAGGACACCCAAGTACTAGCAATCTCATCTAGCAGACACGTATGAAAAATCACCAAGTCAGTACTATTAACAGGGATCTCAGCAATTATCTAGGCCATGGGCTGACAAACTGTCTATAAAGGGCAAAGAGTAGATTTTTCAGGTGTGCAAGCCATTCAAAAACAAAACAGTCCATGAGGCACAACTGGTCTAGGCCAAAGGTTATGACTTATCTGAGTAAGCTTACTAAAGGGGTCACGGACAAGTTCCCGGGGATCTGCGAATGCGCTGAAATTAAGCACAGAATGTTGTCAACAAGTACATTCCCTGGGAGAGAATGCTCATGGTTTTCATCAGATTTTCTAAAGTTTCTAGGACCCTCAAAAAGTTAAACTACTAGTTCAACTCCTTCAGGCTATAAGTAAGGAAATCAATGCTCAAATAAGGCAAAGGAATTTGTCAACGTTTACTCGGTGAGTCAGGGGGAGGAAGATATTAGAACCAAGGCAGAAAACCCAAACTGTGACCTTCAAAAACTGTCCTTACACTAGCTAGCCCTAGGCAGGACTACATTTGTAGCAACTGATAACAAATGTCTGTGTTCTGTGGGGAACAGTGGTGGTGGGAAGAGGGAGTGGGGGGGACACATATGCAGACAAGTTCAAATCCAAGGCAAAATACACACACTTATCTATACTCGGTTTGGAATCATTTATACAGGTGAAGTTAGGCCAGAGTTAAAGGCAGCTCTGAAAAGTTCTAAGAAAAAAGTCTGCAGCCTTGGAAACAGAGCTTTGATCGTCATGGTGCTTTGGGAGGGCGGGAGGCATTTATGGATAAACTGTCTCTGTCCATATATAACCTTATTTCATACTAACGAGTGATCCCCCCTTCCTTTCCCTTCCAAACAGATGTGGTAATCCAGATACAGACAGGAATGGATGGTTTCAACCAAAAGTGATTTCCACCATTAACTTTTTCTCATGTGACACTGCAGACCTGGCTCTCCTGTTTCTAAAACACGATGTCTAACGAACTGAAGAACCACCATGATCTGAATGTAAACCTTGAGCAAGAACACTTCAGCAGTGTAACAAATGTGAGCATTTTTCAATCAGTGTGGACAAGGGCCCACTAAAGAGGGAAAGATTTTCACATGGAGTCAGTCTTTTAAAGAATAAGGTAAGAACACTTAAAAAAGGAAATCAGCTTTAAAAAAAAATCAAGGCTGATAAAGTCATGGTGGCCTAATACAGAGCCATTATAAGACAAGTACTCAAAACAAGAAATGTTTTGTATGTCAACTAGATTTCAGTTAAAAAAAAAAACAACAAACAAACCAGGGTGCGGCACCTGGGTGGCTCAGTCGATTAAACCTCTGACTCTTGATTTCAGCTCAGGCCATGATCTCATGGCTCATGAGTTCAAGCCCCACATAGGGCTCTGCACTAACAGCCATGGAGCCTGCTTGGGATTCTCTCCCCCTCTCTCTGCCCCTCCCCTGCACATGCGCGCATGCGCGCTCTCTCTCTCTCTCTCTCTCTCTCTCAAAATAAATAAACTTAAAAACAAAAGAAAAACCACACCAGGGTGCCTGGGTGGCTCAGTCAGTTAAGCATCCAACTCTCGATTTTGGCTCAGGTCATGACCTCACTCACAGTCTGGGAGATGGAGCCCTGTGTCGGGCTCTGTACTAACAGTGCAGGGCCTGCTTGGGGTCCTCTCTCTGCCCCTCCCCAGCTCATGCACCTACATATGCATGTGTGTGTGCGCTCTAATATTTAAAAAAAAAAATTGAACTGCACACCTTACATGGGTACATTATGCTAATTATATCTCAGTAAAGCTGTTTTTAAAAATAAAAGATAATTTAAAGAATTATTTTAAATGGTAGCTGAATGGAAACACTGCCTCCTCTCCCAGTTCCTTAAGAAGTTCCAAGCCGTGCTTTACCTATCATCCTGAAAGGAGACATGAAAGTAGCATGCTAACAAGACAGAGATACAAAATATACCAGACAAAATGGGAAGGTATGTAACCCCCATATAGAAATTGAAGGCAACTTTATAGAAAATGTAACATTTGAGCTGGACCTTAAGAGATTTTCTTTTGTAGGGGAGCAAATTTTGCCACCTCAAGATAGGCCTCTTTGGAATATTAATTATCTTAAGCTAATTTATTTTTAAGAAACACCAGACAGAGGTAAAGCTCTGAAAACCCAAAGTTACCCTTTACCTTAAGAGATATTTACACTTAGAAGAAAAATCTCCATTTGTAAGGGTATTTCCCTCTCAGTACCAGGGAGAGGGTACCGACTCAACCTCCAGAAACTTTTAACAACTCTGTCAATTTATTTCTTAGACCAACCAGAAGAATCTTGAAAGGCAGAGGAAAGTTTTTCCTCCATTAACACTTTCTTCTGAAGATGTGGTAAAATTTAAAGAGGCATAAATAAGACAGGAAAGACATGCCTAACTTGTCATTATACTCCTCTAAGAACCCTCTACAATGAGGTTTTTTCTTTTTAACATTTTTCTTGAAGTAACTATAGAATTACAGAAGCTTACAAAAGTAGAGATTCTAAAGACCCTTCACCAAGCTTCCTCAACAGTAGCATCTTACAGACTTTCAAAACCAGGGAAGTGACACTGGTGCACTCAATTTCACCAGCTGTACACTCTCGTGTGCACACAGTTCTATGCAATTTTATTGCAGGTGCAGATCTGTGTCACCACTATCAGGATACAGAACTGTTCCATCACTACGAAGGAAGTTCTCTGTGCTGCCCTTTTTATAGTCATCCCACACCACTCATAGCCTTCACCCCCATCTGTTAACTCCTGGCAACAATTCTGTCTTTTTGAGAGTGTTTTATAAATGGAGTCATTCAAAATGTCATTTTTTAAATTGACTTTTTTCACTCAGCATAATGTCCTTGAGAGCCATCTAAATTGCTATGTGCATCAATAGTTCATTCCTTTGTTTCCCTGAGGAGTATTCTGTACTATGAATATACCAGATGGGTTAACCACTCACCTACTGATGGCCATCTAGGTTGTTTCCCATTATTGTAAATAAAGCTGTTATGAACATTTATCTATAGCTTTGTATGTATACCTACAGTGGGTTTAAAATGATAATTGATACGAAAATTCCAGGCACAGTCCTTGACATAAAAGGCAAATGACATTAACTTTCAGTTCCACCAATTGCTTGCTGTTCCTTGATTTAAAAAAAAAAAAAAAAAAAAAAAAAAAAAAAAAGCCAATCTTATCACTGATAACAAAGCCAAGTAAGACACAGGCCTTCTTCTGAAGAAGCTCAGAGTCAGTCACAGCTCACGGCCTTTCCTCACCTGTTCCTGGAAGCCTTATTCACCTCTACAGTCCCAGTTCAAACATCACTTTCTCTGTAAAGCTGGATTCTCCAGACAGCACTGCTTATGTGGAGCACTTCAGGAACACACACACCAGTTGCTCCACCTCCTATTTCACTCTGCTTTTCAGCGCAGCGAAACACATACGCACAGCTATCTCCTTACTAGACCGTAACATTCCGTGGGCCAAGATGCATCTTTATCTCTGGCTACTACAGAGTCTAGCCTGGTAGTTGGCCTTTAAAATCTCAGTATCTTCTCACTCTGGCTAAGAAGCTAATTTTGATTTTCATTTTAAAAAGAAAAAAATTTTTTTACGGTGCCTGGGTGACTCAGTCAGATAAGCATCCGACTCTTGATTTCAGCTCAGGTCATGATCCCAGGGTCACGAGATTGAGACCGAGTCAGACTCCACACCCAGTGGTTAAGATTCTCTCTCCTTTTCCCTCGGCCCCTCCCCGGCTCATGTTCTCTCTCAAAAAAAGTTTTTTTAATTTGCAGTTTGAAAATATAGCACAATAATGCTTACTTTTTGAATTTACCTTTTAATATTTAAGTATAGTTGAGATTTTTTTGGTAAAAAATTTTTTTTAATTAAAAAACTGATTTTTTAAAGCATGTAGAACTCTTTTATCTTTAATTGAAATTTTACTGATAATTGTAGATTCACAAGCAGTTGTTAAGAAATAATAGAGATCCAGAAACAAAGAAGATGAAATATAACAGATGAACATAGTGGAAGGGAAAGAAAATTAAGGTAAAACCAGAGACAGAGGCAGATACTTAAGAGGCTCTTAACTATAGAGAACAAACTGAGGGTTGATGGAGGGAGGTGGATGGAGACGGGCTAGATGGGTGATGGGCACTAAGGCACTTGTTAAGAGCACTGGGTGTTGTATGTAAGTGACGAGCCATTGAATTCTACACCTGAAATCAATACTACACTATAAGTCAACTAATTTGAATTTCAATAAAATCTTGGGGGAAAAAAAAAGAAAAAATAGAGACCCTTTATATTTTTCCCAGTTTCTTCTAATGATAAGGTTTTATGAAACAAATGCAGATCCCTTTCAAAGTGATTGTTTCAGATTTCATAGTCTCCACCTCACAGGAGGTCACCACTCCATTCATAACATTTTTTTTTTTAAACCACAAACATGAACAAAAACCAAGTATAAATACAAAACCTAGAGTAATTACTACTGAAAAAAAAGGTTAACTTCTCTTTAATTAATTTGAAAATAAAATGTTCTCTCATTCTTAGTACTCAAATACAAAAATCCTATTAACAAATAACTTTCCTTTCGGGGTTAGTGTAGTTCTCAAACTTTCTGTAGAACAAAGGTTATTCAACTTACAGTATTTGGATTGGTGAGATTCCTTGCATCTGTCAACCAGCTGCTTAAGTGGTTATATGTACTTCTTCTGCAAAAATTAAAGTTTACGTGTATGACTACCACATACAACTGCCATTTCAATTTTTTAAAAACAAACTTCAATAAATATTTAAAATATTCACTTTTATCAAAATCTGTGGAATGTAAACACATATTTTCCAAAAATCTAGCCTAAACCTATTATTTTTAAATAAATAAACAATAATCCAACAACTTTCTAATTACATTTCAGGAGTAAACTGCTTGCATTTAAAAGTACATTCCTAAAGCACACCAATAGGCAAGCAAGGAACAACACAGAAAATTAATGAAAACAATTCTGAACCCAGAATTTACAATCTGAAGTAAAAACTAAGATTATTTTTAAATCATCCAGATTTTCGACCACAAAATGGAGACATAGCACCAAAATGTCTCACAAATGGTGTATGTTCAGGGGCAAACATGTTTGCATCTGTCTTTTTCAAATTAGAAACCAAGACAGTCACACTATAGACAGATACAAAATTCACCTTTCCTTAGAGAGAAAGTTGAATACGACAGCATAAAAACTGGCTTTAGGGGTGCCTGGGTGGCTCAGTCGGTTAAGCATCTGACTTTGGCTCAGGTCATGATCTTGAGGTTTGTGAGTTCAAGCCCCACGTCGGGCTCTGTGCTGACAGCTCAGAGCCTGGAGCCTGCTTCAGATTCTGTGTCTCCCTCTCTCTCTGCCCCTCCCCTGCTTGTGCTCTGTCTCTCTCTCTCAAAAATCAATAAAACATTAAGAAAATTTTAAAACAAACGTGGCCTTAAAAAGGCACTTAATACCTCTGACAGGAAATTGAAGTCCCTAGATATCAGAGCAAGTTTATTCTAACTCTGTACTCTTATTTACCCAGCAGCTAAATCATTTTGGGATCCAGACTGCCTTATTTCTCCACTTTCTCCAAGCATTACTTTAGAAACTCATAGGCTCATTTGCCCTAGCCAAACAGGCCCGAAGAGAGCAAGCAAATTTAAATAATATACAATATTAAATACAGGATAGTATTAATATTTCTCAGACTCTACCAAAGGGATCAAATAAAATTTTGAAGGTTAAAAATGTTTCGGATTGGGGGCACGTGGGTGGCTCAGTCAGCTAAGTGTCCAACTTCAGCTCAGGTCATGTTCTCACGGTTTGTGGGTTCGAGCCCCGCGTCAGGCTCTGTGCCAACAGCTCAGAGCCTGGAGGCTGCTTCAGATTCTGTCTCCCTCTCTCTCTGTCCCTCCCTCACTCACACTCTGTCTCTCTCTCTCAAAAATATATATTAGAAAAGATTTTTTTAAAAAGGGGTTTCTGATTTAAATACATTCACAGAACTTTAATCCATCCTACTCATTTAACAGGTAAGTAAACAGAAGCCCCACAAAGATCCAAATGATTTCAGAGCCAGGCCTTGAACCCTTTGCACACACACTGTCCTCAAAGTGTTTCAAATTTAGCCTTGTGAATATATTCCATCATCTCCAGCTGTCAGTACCTATATAAAGTTGGAATATTCCAAACACTTAATCCCTTCCCAGTGGGAACTGAAAAGGAGTCCTAAGATTCTCTTTTTACTGTGCTAAATCATGTTACACACAAATCACCACCTAACTGTAAAAAAAAAAAAAAAAAAAAAAAAATCAAATAAACAAAAGTAACATTTTCCTGATGTTTTATAATTTTCTAATGGTCAAATATTTTTAAAAAGCACAAGCCATATCACTTTACTCTTCAGTATTTGCAGCACTGACATACTTTGCTTTTACACATAAATTTATCCTACTTTGTGCACAAAAACTCAAACAGCACAAATACAAAAATATTTATACTGATTTTAGTAAATTTTAAAATGTCAAAGCTGGCAGCAACAGTGAATTACAAACCGCCATTACTTTGGTAAACAGAGAAATCTACACATCCTTTTTAAGTATACAGATCACGTAAACTTTAGTTTTGGTAATTATTTTATTAACTTAAATTCACCATAATTTCAAATCTATAAATACAGCAGCATCAGAATATTCATTAATTAGTGGTAATAGTGCTAAAAAAAAAAAAAAAGTGCAACTATATCCCTAACTTTGGCATGGATGTTAAATGACATATCAAACAACTGATATAGCCAAAAAAATTGCCATGATAAGCTATGTTATCAATTTAGAAAAGTATCATGTAACAATTATAGTTAATGCCAAGAATAAAAAATATTACTAAAGCAGGAACTTTCAAGTTTGCAAAACGTCAAGGATTAATGCTACTATGAAATGTAGCATATGAAAAACACCGGTGTAAAGCCTGAAGTACTTTTTTTCAATAATACTTTTATTGGGATATGAACATACCATAAAGCTCATCCTTTTAAAGTATACAATGTATCAGTTTTTAGTATATATTCCAAAGTTGTGCAACAATCACCAGTATCTAATTCTACAACATTTTTATCACTCCCAAAAGAAACTCCGTACCCATCAGCATTCACTCTCTGTCCCCTGGCAATCTACTTTCTGTCTCTATGAATTGGCTTATTCTGGATCTTTCATATAAATGGAATCATACATGTGGCCTTTTATGTCTGACTGCTTTCACTTAGCAAAATGTTTTCTAGACTCATCCACCTTATGGCATATATCGGAGTTTCTTTTAATGGTTGCATTATGCTCCATTGCATGAATATACCCATTTGTGTATCTCTTCCTTATTTGATGGGCATTTGGGCAGTTTCCAGCCAAAGTACTTTTGATGACTTGAACAGACACATATTCTACCAAAAGTAGTTGCTATGCTTAAAAGGTATGCTTAAAAGCAAACATGTATCAAATCATCACTTTGTAGATCTTAAACTTACACAATGTTATGTGTCAACTATATTATCAGTAAAGCTGAAGGGGGAAAAACACAAGCACACACAAAATAAAACCAACTACATTACAGATTGAGAACTCTAAGCACATATCAGGACATTTAAATTGATTAATAATGAATAGAGTTTTTAATGATGCAAAGTCTTCGGGAATGCACCCCTCATAAGGATGTCTTGTAGAGATGGCCAGGTTCTTTAATATTCTTCCCACAAAACTATCTACTTATCATGTTACCAGTTCCTGGCTATAGAGAAAAGCATTAAGGCTATTTCACTCCTTTTGCCCTGAGATCACCCAACTCTAGAACTCAATGAACTTCAAGCACTGTAATTATAATCAGCCGCTATCTTCATTCTAAGTCCACATTTCCCAGTGTGTTCCTCAATAAAATAAGCTTAGGAAACACCAAACTAAATTAACTTAAAGAATTTTTCTGCAGAACTTCTCAGGGTGCTAACATGTTAATGTGCGCTGTATTGTGACTCTTCAAGAGCAAACATGTAAAGCATTTCTCAGAAGGAAATATGCTTGAAAGTCTAATTATCATTTGGCCCCACTCACCCATCCCTACACCTCCTCTCAAAAAAATAAGACAAGAGTCACAATGCTTTAAAACTGGCACTCTGCGGGGCGCCCGGGGGGGCTCAGTTGGTTAAGCGTCCGACTCTTGGTTTTGGCTCAGGTCAGGGTCTCACGGTTCATGAAACTGAGCCCGGCACTGGGCTCAGAGCTGACAGTGCAGAGCCTGCTTGGGATTCTCTCTCTCCCTCCCCTGTTCACACACTCTTTAAATAAACACAAAAATAAACTTTAAAAAAAAAATAATAGGGGCGCCTGGGTGGCGCAGTCGGTTAAGCGTCCGACTTCAGCCAGGTCACGATCTCGCGGTCCGTGAGTTCGAGCCCCGCGTCGGGCTCTGGGCTGATGGCTCAGAGCCTGGAGCCTGTTTCCGATTCTGTGTCTCCCTCTCTCTCTGCCCCTCCCCCGTTCATGCTCTGTCTCTCTCTGTCCCAAAAATAAATAAAAAACGTTGAAAAAAAAAATTAAAAAAAAAAATAAATAAAAATAATAATAATAATCAACTGGCACTCTGAGTTAATATGAAAGGTGATCCAGTTCATTTGCCAGCTTAGCACAGTTTAATGAAGTAGCCCAATTTTCCATGTTTTTCTCAACCCAAATAGGGTCCAGCTTTGTGATGTTGTATCAAGTGCTTTCAGTTTCCAGAAAGCCAAGCTGAAATAAACTTAATCTTGCTGCATGTGGTATTGCAAACCATTTCAATCCATTTTAGAGCAAAAAAGAATTTAAGTGAATGAACAATTAAATACCTCAAACACCTTCAGATGCAAGCATAAGCACTTTTTATAACCTACCATGTTGGATTAGCAAAACTACTTAATTCCTTCCGTGACCTGACTTTGAAAAAGTGTCTTTGAACAGAGTCACTCAAGACTCGCTTGCTTTGTACTGAAGTGAAAAAGAACAAAGTTTGGTATAAAATATTATTTCACCTCAAATAACTGAACAGATGCTGCTTTTCAGAATAGTCTTCTTCTATTAGCTCCACCAGCATCTCCTAAAGTTTTTCTTCGGTCATATCCACTTTCAGAAAAGGAAACCAACATGTTACACACGTCAAGTCTTCTACAGCAATTTAGAGAAGAAACCATAAAGCCCAAATAAGCTCACGTATAGGCACACAATCACAAACTAAGGAATGCCTGCATCGATAAAACAGGAGACCACGCTGCCTCAAGTAGACGTGTTTTTTCAAGTACGAAGTTTGAAAGACTATGAATCTCTTACCTAGTGATATCATACACCATAAGCGCTCCCGCAGCTCCTCTGTAGTAGCTCCGCGTAACAGCCCTAAACCTCTCCTGTCCTGCTGTATCCCAAATCTGCAGTTTGATTTTTTGGCCACTAACTTCAATTATTCTTGTACCAAATTCAACACCAATTGTGTGAGGACAATCAGCCATAACTGTCAGAGAGGAAAAGAAATAGAATATAATATTCCAACTTCCAGAAAGCTTCAGATTAAGACCAGCAGAAAAAAATCCACTGGACAATCAAATGACTTATTAAGGCTTGTAGGCTATGAATGGACTCAAGCTAGCGCTGAAAAAAAATTAACAAAAACCCAGAGGTCAAAGAAATCTGACTGGACTAAAACAGAGGTGAGCAAACTTCTACAAAGAACCAAACAGGGGGACCTGGGTGGCTGAGCCGGTTAAGGGTTCAACTCCTGGTTTCGGCTCAGGTCATCATCTCAGGGCTTCGTGGGTTTGAGCCCAGTATTGGGCTCTGTGCTGCCAGTGTGGCGCCTGCTTGGGATTCTCTCTCTGCCCCTCCTCCACTTGCACCATCTCTCTCTCTCTTTCTAATAAGTAAACTTAAAAAAAAAAAAAAAAGGACCAAATAATAAATATTTAAGTTTTGTAGGCCAAAAGGTCTGTCACAACTACTCAACTCTGCTGCGGAAGCACAAAAAGCAGCCAGAGACAGTAAGTAGGATGAGCGTGGTTGTGGAAATAAAACCTTATTTACAAAAACAGGCAGTGACTGGATTTGGCCCACAGGCTACTGTTTGCTAACCCCTGGACTAAAAGAATCTGCAAATTAAAAATAAAGATTTTAATAAGTTCTTCATAATATCAACATTATGCTATTTAGACTTCTGATAATCATTACATATAACAAACCAATCAATGGTTTTAAGACTCTAGGAGTTGTTGGTCAAATTTTCATCCTGGAAAATACTATCAATATCTCAAAGAAAAACACATTTAACATATACTTACAATCATACATTGGCAGGTTATATATGTCTAATCCAGTAGGACAAGCTTATTAGTCCTTTCCTTATAATTAGGCCACTGAAAACCTAAACCCACTACTCTGCGGTACAAGTACACACAGACTGCTGGAGCTTTCACAAAATGTTACATTAAGCAAAAACAAAACAAAACAAAACAAGCCATAAAAATAATTTCAACTATATGGAAACAATTTCAACTACATTCAGCCTATCAGTTACATAAAATAAGATGGTCTCTTCCTCTACCACCCAAGACAGAATTATACTTCAAATATTAATAAACCAGTCCTGGATACAGAAAGAATTTTATTTAAATATCTCCAATCTATTATTTAGTTGACAAATGATACATGCAGCAAATTTCTAATAATTTCTAAAATGGTGAAGTCAGAGAAAAGATTATTTAAATCTGACACTGTAATATACATTTTAAAAAATTTCCTACCATCAAAACAAACTAAACAAGAAACTCAAATTATATAGGGTATATAAAAATCAACACTCTGTACATGCAGGTGTATTTCACTATATATACAACTATTTAAATTCACTCTCTAAAGAAATGTTGTATTTAAATGCATATAGTGAAAATGGCACTTTTTGAAAAGTAGGAAAGTGACAATAAAGCATGTATTAATGTTTTACCTTATATATTGAACTTACATTTTTTTTCTGTAAATTGATGAAGTAAGCAAGATTTTCCTACTCCCATGTCCCCTGTTTCAAAAAAAAAATTTCAAGTGGCAATTACATACTCAGTTTTATACTCTTATAATTATATACAATGATTGTTATATCCCCTACCATATCACATCACAAATTTCTGGGACATTTGAAGTTATATTTCCCTAATATATAATGAGTCTGAAAGATCATACAGGTCACTTTTCAATGTGATGTACAGACTGACGATTCCTAACCTTCAGTATGATAGAACTGAAGTTATAAATTATGTTAGTTAATAACCATCAGATAGGAAGTGCTTTCTAACAGAGAAACTATTGTAAGAGCATTTTCTACTTTGAGCTGTTTCAAAGTTTTGTATTGTTTTTTTCCCCTTAATCCATGCATTAAAGCAAAAGACTTCTGGGAGTAAACAGGGCAGCATATAACTAGCAGAAATAAAAAATTCTAGAAGTCTGATGGACTAGATCTCATATTTTCTCATATTCCTTGTATTTCTTATAGAATTCCAAAAAAGAAAAGCACGTACACTACAGGAAAACCACAACAGAACAGATGCCATCTCCGATTGTACTATAGCAATTTAACCTTTGGTGAAGAAAAGTGTTACAATACAATCACATATGATCAACATGTGACAATCAGTACAATCGTCTAATATATAAAGTATATGTACTTTCAACTGAGCTCTTACAACTATACTTGGGTAAATAGCATTGTGTTTTAATTTGAGCAATATCTTGAAACTTAACGGAAAAACTACCAATATCATATTATATATATTACACAATTACTCTGAATCAGTGTTCTCTATCACTTTTTGGAATCCAGGGGGCTCCAAGGGCTTTCATGATATTTTTGGAATGTTATCAGTACTCCTAGCAAATCTGTCCCATTTCCAGGATTAACAGCTTTCAGGCAGTCCTCAAGAACAATCAACATCAGTTCAAAAGGTACCCACCACTGTACTATAGAAGTATCCATGGCCACAATGCAAAAAGTGTATTACTGCAAAAATAAATGTTATTAAAGGAGCTTGAATTTTGCAGTGAAAAAAATCATACACTTCTTCTGGAGTGGTATCTTAAGTTTTAGTATATAAATATTTTATACATTGACTTTCTTTGCAGAACAAGAGTATAAGTTAAGTAAACTTACCGATAATAATATATTTAAAGATGTAAGAGTAGTTGTATGGTGCAGTTGCCATGGTGGCACTAAAAACAAAGAAAAGTGTGTTACTGCAGAAGGCAAGTATACACAAGTTACCCAGTTGACCGCTGCTAGCCTTTAAAGATATATAAAATACAGCATATGATTATAAACAAAATGTATGCATGCATACATTTCTCAAATTGACCAAATGCATAAATTCTCTTGGATGAATATTAACATTCTCACATACTATCCATAGAAATATTAAGAAACCATTATATCAGAACAATTCCAGTATTTCACTGTAGGAAACATCCAATAACAAAATGTCAAACAAGGAAATCTTTATAAACTTAAGTTAAATATCACTGTAGGGGCGCCTGGTTGGCTCAGTCCATTAAGCATCTAACTCTTGATTTCGGCTCAGGTCGCCATCTCACAGTCCTGAGAGCCCCGCTTCAGGAAGCCTGCTTGGGATTCTCCCTCTCTTTCTGCCCCTCCCCTGCTAATGCTTCCTCTCTCTCTCTCTCTCTCAAAATAAATAAACTTTACAAAATCCTTATTTTTTAAGAACAGTCCTCCCTCCTCTTTGAAGTCCCCACTCGTCAACTGATCAAATGAATTACGGATGTCCACTTGTTCAGGACTCTTTGATTTCACAACAGAATGTTATAGAAAGTAACCACTAACTTATAAACATAAAATAACCCTTTTTAAAACTCTACTTTAAATCATGGTTAGCATAGCTTCCAAAGAAAGACCAATCATATGATTTCCAAACCAAATTACTGCCAGGATTAGATAAAACCACATGAAACTGTTGTTCTTGTATTTTTTAAAAAGTCATTTATTTTGCAGTTTTATATGGCTCAACCTAATACAGAATTTGAAGATTATGTATCAAATGCCTACTACATACTACTCTAGAAGCTGAAATAATGGCATAAAATACCACTTACGTTTATAAAAATTGGCAAGTTTATGTATTAGAAAAAAAATATATATTTTTAACATTTATTTTTGTGAGACAAAGAGAGACAGAATGCAAGTGGGGGAGGGGCAGAGAGAGAGGGAGACACAGAATCTGAAGCAGGCTCCAGGCTCTGAGCTGTCAGCACACAGCCCGATGCAGGGCTTGAACCCACGAACCGTGAGATCATGACCTGACAAGGCGGACGCTTAACTGACTGAGCCACCCAGGCGCCCCTGTATTAGAAAACATTTCTAAAAATCACAGCCTAGTCTTTACCTTCAGATAGACTTAACCTAAATAATTCTAATTTCTTTCTACTTTAATAACTTTAAGAAAAACCTCTCCAATTTATTCAAATGAATGCCTTGAATGTGTCAGACACTGTGCTAGGTGCTAGAAACAAGAAGTAAATTCTAATACTGGTAATGATTTCCTGTAGCATTTATTCTCAAACCAGTTTTCAGCTTAAGGAAAAGATAAAAAATTATACATACACACACTTATAAATATTTGACCCCATTTCTAAAATTTTAATTTCCAGTATTTTTTAATCTGATTTTACTGTCATGGTCAATTGTCACATTATATAAGCCAGACATATGACGTTTGTAGAAGTTCAATTACTAAAACTAACAAAATTACTACATAATAAAATTTAACATGTAGAAAAAAATATGTATTTAAAATAAGTATATAACTGCTATCAGGGAAGAGAAAAAAGTTCATTACAGTAAGGTATTAGACAATCAGGACACAGTAGAGTCTTCTCAATGTGCTGTAAGGATTACATTTAACAAAAGTGGATGCCCTGCTACCCATTCCAGCTTGACGTGTTGTAACATTTTTATAATCAGTCTTCAACATTACTGAAAACTCCTTTAACCAGTTCGTACAGGAAGGGAGTTTTTCTAGTTAGATTAACTGATTCTGAACATAATAATTTGTTTCCCTTTTTCCAGACAATGGGGACTCAAAACTTAAGAATGAACTTGGTTGGTCCTGAGGCTAAAATTGGTGTGGATTATTCACCAGATCCCAAACACAAGGAAGAAAATATTCTTTCACAATAAAAATGATATTTAAAGGTTATTAACTTCTTCACCTGTATTCTTCCCAGAACCCTGTAATTAACTTTTAACTTCCTTTTTAAGCTCCTCTTTTCCCATTCAAACTTGGGGAAAAGTAATCATTTAGTCACCTTGAAATTACTGTCTTTCATGTTCTTACCTTTCTGATTTTCCTATTTCCTTTCCCTCTTCTTACTGAAACTTGTAGCTATATATACTTTGCTGCCTTCCATTATATTATGTTGAAACCAAGGCCTCTAACAATCCTAATATCTTCTTGAAATGTTCTAAAGTCTAATCAGGAAATTATAAACCAATTCTAGTTGTATTAATTTGTGTGCGTGCTAGTCATCACACAAGCATTCATTAATTATCTATACAATGACCAATTTTCAAAACATTTTTACAAAATATCAAGCATTAATTAGCACACACTATTCCCAAATAAAAGAGAATGACCACTATTTCACAGTGAATACCAGTGCCCTGTCTTTACCCCACCACACAATTTTCTGGTTCGAGTTTCTTAAAAATGACCCAAAAAGCAGAGTTAAGAAAGGAAAGCTACTCAAACTTAGTAATTTCAGTAGACAATGAAGGCAGAAAATATCTACAACTGTAGTCACTAACATAACAGATCCTCCCTTTCTTATTATAAGCTAAGATACTACCTAGGTTTAAACATAATGTTATGCATAACATTCACTCAAAATTATGTATTTATAGAATTATATTCAAGTGGTCTTTTAAATATTAGCCATGCTTAATATGATTTTTAAAAAGTATTTTTCAACATCATTTCTTGCACATGGAATGAGACATACCACTGTTAAGGTGAAGAATGTACTTTTTAAAGTAGCTTTGGAAGGGGAAACAAGTTTTCTTCTTATTACTTAAGGATGCTTTTGCTTTACTCAAAAGTCAAAAACTGGTGGTCCAGTTCAAACACTGAGAACATGAGTTCATTCAACACTACAATCTCCACTAATTAAAAAACCTTAAAATACTCTGTAACTTGTACACAGCTACTGATGTGATTAAATGCACTTCTTTCCATGTGTTACAAAAGCATGTGAATAAAGTTCATATGAAGATAAGCTCTCGTTCAATGCCTTTGATTTCCTTAAGAGTAGTACTACGTTCAGGGGCACCTGAGTGGTTTAGTCAGTTAGGTGTCCCAACTTCAGCTCAGGTCATGATCTCATGGTTTGTGAGTTCAAGCCCAGCATCAGGCTGTCTGCTTTCAGAACAGAGCCTGCTTTGGATCCTCTGTCCCCCTCTCTCTCTGCTCCTCCCCTGCTTGCACTCTCTAAAATAAATAAACATTAAAAAAAAAAAAAAAAAGTACTATACTGAGACAACAAGCATCATTAAATACAGGTGAATAACTTCTAAACTAATAACAAATGTAACTGTTACATTACCATTCATTAGGCACTTAATATGTGCCAGGCAATGTTTTAAACGCTTTACATGCAATCTCAATTAATCTTTACTACTACACTCTTATAAAACATCTATAATCCTCATTTTATAGATCAAGACTCAATAGGTAAGTAACATGCCCAGGTCACAAAGCTAAGTGGTCAAGTCTATACTGAACCTGAGACTGTTTTGACTGCAGAGAACCCCCTCTAACCACTACACCATCCCACCTCCTCCATAGTTATGAGATGCACCATGAAACCCTTCTGTGATACTTAGGAACACATATCTTTTTCAGTTCACTCACTTGGTTCTAATTTAATACTCTAAGTAGTACTAAAAAAATTATATTCAGAGGATGCATTGTAACCAGGATTTGTAGATATGGATAAATGATAACACTAATTCAAATTATATCTACTTACAAAAAAGTTTCTGAAGTTAACATTCGCTGGGAGTAAACCATGGGATGATCAGGACTATGTTTCCCTATTTTGTCTTAATATAATTCTTACTTAATTCTCACAACTCTGCAGAGTCATTATCATTATTAGGTTTATGTAAAAACTGAAAAAATTGAGGTTTGGAGAAATTCACTGATTTGGCTACTGCTAAAAAGTTAGTAAAATGGCAGAGCTGGAATCTGAATTCAGGCCTGATTCCAAAGAACATGATTTTCTCTAAGGTAGCTATGTAGACTGATAAAATAAAATCAAAAACTCAAAAGAAAAATGGAGGATAATTACAATAAATATTTAGGGTCATAGTTTTACTATCAGCTCATGTAAAATTTAGCTCTGAGCTTCCTGGCTGTCAAGAGAAAGGATTAATAAGTGCACATTAAGCACTGATGATTGTTGTTTGGCCCCTTTTAAATATTAACTATGCTTAATATTGCTTTAACAAAAGATTTCCCTAGATTAACATCATCTCTTGAACAAGAAAAACATATCACCATTAAAGTAAGGAATATATTTAAAAATGGGGTATGCTACTGCATAAAACTATGCAGAGTGTTTTTCACCTAACAAAATCATTGATCTATTTCCAGGCCAATACACAGAGATCTAAATGGTTACTAAGTGCACACTAAACACTAATCATTGTTGCCCCCAAAATAAAACTGCATGGTCTCCATACAGTTAATCAAACATCTCTCCAAATAAGATTATACAGACATATAAATGACTGGATTTGAAATATGCTGGTAGATGGGAAGGTTAGGTACTTTTCATACACTCAGCTTGTGGAAGTATGAATTACCACATTTTGGGGGAAGTAATCAATATATTTTAAAATCTCAAAGATAATCCAAATCCCCCTTTGACCAAGAAGTAGCCTACAGATACAAAATCTTCAATCCATAAGGTTATAGGTCCAAGGGCATTTAATGCAGCATTTTTACAGAAAAAAAAAAAAAACAACACCAAAAACCAAAAACCCCAAAAACAAAACCTGGAGACAATCTATACTCCTATCAACAGGGAAATGATTAAATAGAGTACATCTGTATTATGAAATAATATGCATTTAGTTTAAAAACCATTTATATATATACATATTATTAACCTGAAAACATATCCATGATTTTAAGTGAAAAAAAGTTGGCAGAATTTTATGCAATAGCATACACACATACACACACACACACTCTCTCTCTCTCTCTCTCTCAATCCTGTATACAGGTAATATGGAAGGATACGCACCAAATTGTGAAAAATGAATACTTGGATTTAGAGCAGAAAAAGGATAGAAATTATTAACTTTATATATGCCTGCACTAATAGTACGAGCATGTACTATATTCACTAGTAACATTCTAAAGTATTCAAAGTAGAGACAATAAAAAACTATGAAATATTTAAGACATTTTAATATATAATTCTAATACAAAATAAATTAAAGACGAAACAGAACCAAAAAACTTCCCTTTCAAAACACTTTCAACATTATTTCCACATATACAATATGGGGAACATCATATGAAGTCAATCATATGATCACCCTCAAAAACCAGACAAAAACCACTCCCTCCAATAATCGACAGTAATTTTCCCATTTTGTTTTTTTTTTTTTTAAATAGCTTGGCTTTTTTTACTGTGTTAACTTATGCACTATGTCTGACTAATCCTTTCACAACTGCTATATAGCTATTTTATTCTACTCCTTAGAACATGTTACCGTATAATTTTTACATAACTTATTCAAGACAACACAGGCCAAAAACAACCCGCAAAATATTCCAGGTGATTTATATTCTGATCCGTATTGTTAAAATTAGTTAAGCTTGTTTTGTGTGTGTGTGTGTGTGTGTGTGTGTGTGTGTGTGTGTGTGTTTTACATGCAAGACATTTTGTTTAAATACCAGAGCCAAGATAGACTGCTTTTGTGATTCCAATACAGAAATATTTGTTGATCATCTACTAAGCACAAAGCCTTGGGACTAGGCTTGGACAATATAGTAATGATCACAAAAATCATTGTTCCTTGCCTTCATGAAACTTAAGAACAGAAGCAGTCTGATTTGTTTACAAGCCCTCTAACATGGAATGCTACTTGATCTGTCAGACAAGTGGACCCAAAACTTGGGCAGTTAATCTAATAATCTAACCTAACCAGCAAGAGTGGTCAATTTCCTTTCCTCAACAGTAATGCAATCTCTGAAAATAACCCCCCGTTTGTAACATCCACTTAAAAAAACTCACTTTGGACAAGATATTTAATGTCATACTTGTATATAAATTAATATAAATTAGGAACTAGATCCCTTACTGTGTCAAGAAAAATTTCTGTGTCAAGAAAATTTTCCAGTTAATTATGATGGTATGCTATGAATAAGAAGTACTCCAATACTGCACCTCTGTTCACAGAGTGAAAGTACTTAAAAGGGCAAAACACTAAAACCCTGTACTTACTACTACAGTTAAAAGGTTTAGTAATAGCAAAAAAATTACTGATGAAATATGGATGTCTGAAACTTGCTTCAAAATAATTTGGTGGAGAGGGTATAGGTGTATATAGATCAACAAGACTGATCACTGTTAACACTGGCTGATGGGTAGGAGAAGGCTCAGTATATCACTCTCTTTTGTACATGTTTAAAGCTATCTAGAACATAAAGTTTTTTAAAAGTACAGTCTCTGATACTTCTATCTGTACACTGCTGTCTCCAACCATGCCTGACATTTTTAACCACACAAAAATGTTTCATGCTTTAAAAAAAAATAAAAAATCTCTCAGTTGCCCTAGTTTTAATATATTTGCCTTAACCAAAAGTTTCCCCTAATAGTACAAAATCTTACTAAGATTATGCAAAAATATTTAATACTGATAAAGATTAATTTTAAGAACACTCCAAATTCTGTCGCACAGTTCAAGTATGCCACAACAATAAAGTTTAACATGAAATTTAAAAAGCAAAAACTTTTTAAAAGGTAGCTTTAATTTCAAGGAATTTTTTTAGGTTATTAGAATCTAAAGGGATCTTACCTCTTTACAATAACTGCCATTTATTGAATGCCTAATACACGCCAGCTACTTTATACGCAATCTCTAATCCTAAAAATTCTTTTTACAGGTAAGGAAACCAACAAAGAGTTGATATATCCACAGTCCCACACTACCAAAGGGAAAATGAAGATTCAGGCCCAGGTCTAACTGGACAACTCTCTGATTTGATTGAATCAACAAATATTAAACAACCACTACATGCCTGGCACTGTTACAATGGAGCACCTACTATATGCCAAGCAAGGTGCTAAGGGTTTTTAATCCCATTTAATCCTCGAAACAGCTCTAAAATGTAGGTACAACTATCCCCTGTATAGATAAGGGCACTGACTCTGAGAGGCTAAGTCAATTCCTTAAGGTCACTCAACTAGAAAGCGGCAGTTATTAGTGTAGAAACCCTCCAAAACTCTTAACCACCACATGCCTCGAGGCATGCACGAATAAAAGGGTCTAAGCAGAACTGTGGAAAAAAGTACAGGCAAGTGTTGGGGGAAGGAGTGGGAGCTGGATTACTGCAAGGTCAAGTCTGTCTCCAATAACCACATACAAATAAAAGGCGGTTGTGACAGTAACAAAATGAGCAGGAAACTCTGCAAGAGTTCAGGTGAGCTCTGACACTTGTGTGGGACCACCAGAAAAGCACCTGGCCTCCGGGAACCCCAGTTTCGTCTTCAAATATACAATGAAAACCTTGCCATCTCCCCTCTGGAGTTGGGAGAATGAGGACTGGCAGTGGAGGAGTGACACTACAGACTTCCAGTTACAAAGAAGTCGTCAGTTGTCATCCAGTGCAAACGTAGGGAAAGAGGAATTAAGCTGCGGGTACGTTTTACGTGGCCATGCCTGTAACCCTAGCCTAACTTGAGGGTAGCGGAGAAACACCAGGCACAGCGCAGGCAGAGGCCAGTCGGTAGGAAGCATCCTGAACCAACCAGTCACATCGTAACTTCAAGCCTCAGTTTCCTCCCTTGTAAAGGAAGATAACTTTGCTTATCACCACGGGCTACTCGAAGAAAACCCTGTGGGAAGACACCTGGGCTGCACCCGGCACACAGTAAGGTGCCAACCATCAAAACAAACGCTGGCTTCGCCTTTTTGCCTTCCGTTCTCAAAATGCCAAAACTTTTTTGGTCTTCTCCCCCGCTCCTCCATGCTACCTAAGCTCGAGGCCTCGGAGGGTGTCCGGGGCCTTACAGGGCCTCACCCCAACCAGAACCTCGCAAGCATAAGACCCCTTCCCCAGCCCAAGTGCACGGTCTACCCACATCGACAAGGACACCGGAGCTAGTCCAAGATGCCGGCGAGGCTGCGAGGTGCTGCCTTTTGTACTCCGGGCAGACGCGGCCTCCGGGACGGGGAATGCCACGTCTGGGCTCGTGGGCTGCGAGGCGGCGCTGCCCGCGTGGATAAATGCGGCGGGGGTGGTCCGCCAGAGCGGCAGCGCGGAGAGGGGCCTGCGGGAGGTGCGTGTGTGCCCGGTCCGGTCGAGGAGGCGGGGAAGGCGCGGCCGAACACACCCTTCCCCGCACGCCCCGCAGCTCTCGGCTGGGCGGGGAGGACCAGAGGCTCGGGCGGGCGCAGCGCGGGGACACCCCCCGCCCCCGCACGGGAGTCCCGTCGGGCCGGGCGCCGAGGTGCCCGGCGCCGACCCCGGGCTCGCCGCGGCCTGGCAGGGCCGGCCCTGCGGCGCCACCCGCCCGCCGTCCTGCTCGCAGTCGTCCGCACCCCGGCCCCCGGCGAGCCGGGCGAGGAGGCCTCGGCCGGACGGACACTGCGGAAGGCCCCGCGTTACCTGGGGGGTTGCTGGTGGCTGGGCAGCTTTCCGGGCGGGAGGGGGGCGTCAGGACGATGAAGAGGAGTGCGGGCGCAGCTGGAGAGGGGCAGGGGCGATCGGCCGAGGCCCCGGCAGCTAGCGGGCTGGCCGAGGAGGTGCAGACGCACTGGCAGCAGTAGCGGTGGCAGCGGCGACTGCTCCTGCGGCTCCCTCAGGATCTTCCTCGGGCAGGTCCAAGATGGCGGCGCTCCCTGCACAGGGTTTCCTGTCACCCTCGCAATGGGCCGGACCACAAAAGAAGGCGGGGAGGGTGGGGGGGAGGAGAATGCGCGCGCAGCTGGCGGAGCCCCGGAAGAGGGTGGCCGGGGCCCGGCTCCCTAGCCACGCCCCTTCCTCAGCCCTTCCCTCTGGACTTGTCGCGCCGCCGCCGAGGCCCGCCCCACTGACCGTGGCGCCTGAAGGGGCGGAGGAAAGCGCTTCCGCGCAAGCGCGTTCGCGTGCTCTCGCCTTCTAGAGAAGTTACTGCGCAGGTTCGCGTGGAACCTACGGGGAGACCAGTAGGTCTTGGAGGGCTAGGTTTGCCACTTTTCTGGACTTTTTACAATTTTTAATGCCACCGACTACTACTTACTGGACGCATGTGGTACGCCGGCCACGATGCTAACCATACAATTACAGCGTTCACTCAACGTGAATGTATTGAACGATTCCTACGTAGCAGTGAGCACTTTGGGTCCCTAACCAGGTCCCAGGTACCTATCCCCATTTTATCGATGGCGAAACTGAGGTTCACGTTGATCAAGTCACTGGTCCCAAGATCATGCGACTAGAACGTGGGCGCTTCCTATTCTGTTTCACCTTTGTCTTTTTAACCTCTCTTTTAGGATTCCTTTGATGGGAGCAGAGAAATTGTTACCACATTTTCCACAATTTGTCCACCGCTTCCCACCCTCCAACTTGGTCTGCTCTTCTCCCCTTCCCAGAAAGTTTAGCGCACTTCGCAAGGCCGCGTTATGACTTTCGTGGAACCGCGACACATTGGCCTTGTGTTTGTGGAGGTGGGTAGATAGGTAGGTAGATAGATAACATATACATATGTATATTTATGTACAAACATGCATATTCATGTATAGCTCACATTTTACAACTAAATTGGTATAGAGATGAATATATCAATGTTGTACAGCAAAACATTTTCTTTGACCTACAAGTTCATCTTTTTTTCCCTG
Source organism: Panthera leo (assembly GCF_018350215.1). Classification (NCBI taxonomy): domain Eukaryota; kingdom Metazoa; phylum Chordata; class Mammalia; order Carnivora; family Felidae; genus Panthera; species Panthera leo. Next base: position 80,136,946 of record NC_056691.1, read on the forward strand.
ACTTTTAAAAGCACTTAAAACATTTTTGTGGGCACTGTGCCTGTTGTAGCTAATGGATAAGACTGCCCTGTCTCAGTCACCCAAAATGAAGTTCAAGCTCTCTCTAGACACCGAAGAGCTTTCATAAGCTATCTTTGCTACAGACAAGTGAGATTTCTTTGGGAAAGTGCATGACAGGTTACAAACCTCTTATTTTTAGAAAGACCTGTGTGCGAATACCTCATTTTCATCTTACGAATGACCCACCATTGGGCATGTCACTTGATTTCTCAGATCCTCAATCTTTTCTGCAAAATAAGGATAATGATACCTATCACACATGGGTCCTTTTGAAAATTAAGTGAGGTAATATGTACAAAATGCTTGACATATAAATATTTAATACATAGGAATGGCTATTATGTGATAATCCAGGATAAGGTAATATTGGAATCTCTTCTAGCCCTATAGGTCTATGCTTCTATTCCTATATTCTTTTTTCCCCCTGTATTCCTTAACTCCAATAAGTATAGTTTGTTTGCGGTCACAATTTAACATCTCTGAAATCAAGAAATTCGCCTATGCGAAGTAAATATGAAAGCTGTGGATGAATTGCCTTTACTTGTCCAACTGTGAGCTTAGGTCTGGCTAGAGAGTTTCTATATATCCAATTGTCACCTGAATTGAAAACTTCATGTATAGCAAATGGTTAGGAAATGCTTCTGGAGTAAATGATTGCTCAGAGGCAGGGGAATGAAAGAGATGACCTTGAAAAAAATAATACCTAGGTTTCCATGTGCCATGCAGTGTTCTAAGCAGTTTCCTTGTATTGATGATTTGAGTTGGCAACCAAATTATAAGGTAGAGAGGACCATCATCCCCATTTTATTTATATTTTAGTTTTTTATTTTTATTTTTCGTCTCCCATTTTAAAGATAAGAAAACTGAGGTCCAGAGAAGTAGAGTAACTTGCCTGAAGCCACAACTAGGAAGTGACAGACCCAGGACTTGAATCCAGACAGCCTGGCTCCCAAGTCCATTCTCTGCCTCTCCTTCCCATCTTGGCCCCTGGGGGAATTTGCATGAAGTCCCTCTGTGAAGTAGGAACTGACCTAGGAATCATGTATACTTTCTTATTTAATCCTTGCAACATCCCCATGAAGTCAGTACTATATTCACGCCATCTTATGAATGATAAAACTGTGTGTCATACAGGTCAGAAACTATAAAATACATAAATATTGGTAGCGCTGGGACTTGAACTCAGGCACGTATAACTTCAGAGCACCCATTCCTAAGCCCCATTCTAGACTTCATCCCTTATTTCCACTTGTTAGCAGCTTAAGTGTAGATTCCTTTTATTTTTTTAATGTTTATTTAATTTTGAAGGAGAGAGAGAGCATGAGTGGGGGAGGGTTGGGGGTGGGGGGGGAGAGATTGAGAGAGAGAGAGAGAAAGAGAATCCAAAGCAGTCTCCAGGCTCTGGATTGTCAGCACAGAGCCTGACACAGGTTCGAACTCAGGTGAGAACATGACCTGAGCCAGTGGGCCCCATTAAGTATAGATTTCTAATTGTTACTGAAGTCTGTGTGGAAGAGGTTACCCTGGATGCAGCATTGAAGAGAAACATTGTTGTGAATATAATGTGTCTATTACATGCTAAGCAATACAATTAAAGACTATAGATATTGTCAATTCTTGTAATAAATCACAATTTTCAAAGGAGAGGTGTATGTGATCAACTGCAGCATAATTAGAACTGTCCATTGGATGCCTGTTAGGGTTCCTAGTTAACTTTTTTCTTTAAGGCTGCTTATATGAAAAGAGATATATACACAAAATATTGGTTACAGCACTGTTTGTAAAAGACTAGAGACAAACTATCACTAGAGAGCTGTTATAATAAAATTTTTAATGTTTTTATTTATTTTTGAGACAGAGACAGAGCATGAGTGGGGGAGGGGCAGAGAGAGAGGGAGACACAGAATCCGAAGCAGGCTCCAGGCTCCGAGCTGTCAGCACAAAGCCCGACGCAGGGCTTGAACTCACAGACTGTGAGATCATGACCTGAGCTGAAGTCAGACGTTCAACCGACTAAGCCACCCAGGCGCCCCTAATAAATTTTAATACATCCATATTGTGTAATATATGCAGCAATTAAAAGACTGAGGCACATAGTATGTCCTGATACGGAACTATCTTTAAGGAATACTTCAAGTGAAAAAAATAAGAAAAGCAAATAGTATGCCGACATTCGTTAAACTATAAAAGAAAGGGGAGAGGCACCTGGGTGGCTGAGTCAGTTAAGCTTCTGGCTCTTGGTTTTGGCTTAGGTTGCGATCTCATGAACCATGAGGTGGAGCTCCGCATGGGGCTCCGTGCTGACAGTGCAGAGCCTGCTTGGGATTCTCTCTCTCTCTCTCTCTCTCTCTCTCTGTGTGTGTGTGTGTGGCTCACCCACTCACACTTGCTCTCTCTCTCTCCCTCTCTCTCAAAATAAATGAATGGACATCTTTTTTGTAAGGGAGGGGGAAATATATATATATATAATATATATATATATATTATATATATTTGTGTAAATGGACATTGAGAGGGATTTTTCCTACTGTCCTGAAACTGCTGCTGAGGCCCAAATCTAAAAATCAAAAAGTACATAAGGTACCCACCGCCAGTTACTGGAACTAGCTGTCTTCCAGGAGGATATTTGAAGAGCCATTGGTTGGAGAAACCAGCCCTTCCACCAAGCCCTATCTCCACTCCGATACGCCCCGCCCATTCTCCATGCCCATCCCTTCTCCTCACAGATAAACCATCACCACTAATCAGTGGAAAGAATGGAGAGTTGAGAGGGAAGTCAGCCTTTGGGAAAGAGTGGTGTTCTGGAAAGAGACGTATCCCTTCCTGTCTCTCCATGGGGGGATTATATCCCTTCCTAGAAGCAAGGGAACAGGGGTCCAAGGGAATCACTAGTGAAGATTAGGTGTGCCTATAGGAAGAGGAGACTGGCAACTCCCCAGTAGCTATTTGAGCATCAGACTTACTGATATGCTCTACGCTGTTGCATCTCTGGCCAAGGAAAACACACGAGAGAGACCACATGGCAAGGGGCTTTGGATGGTATGGTGGAGGGCTGTAGATGGGGAGGCACTGCAACTGCCCCACCAACCCATACATACCTTGACTTTTCAGTCCTAGATTGGAGCGCGGCCAAGAGATGTTCATCATCGGCATGTGGTGTAAATGACACCAGCTGGCGGTCAGCTGGAAGATACAGCAAATGTCCAAGGGGCTACCCGTTCCTAGGGAGAGAGAATTGGGATCACTCCAGGTACTGATTCTTTGTCATATCTACCCATTCTTGTTTCATTTCTCCCTGTTTATATTTTTATAGTTTTTTAATAAAAATTGATGTTTTCCTGGTCTTTATCTTTCTCCAGAGCCTAAAAATTTGAAGTTATTTTCAGATCTATCTATTGTGTGTATTTAAACCAAATTAGTTCATCTCCTAATTGGTTTTATAGGCTTAATTACATTGGTTAATTTTGCTCATGCATTTTAGAATTTTTGTTCCTAGTCTTAGGTTATATATTTTTTCCCTCTCTCTCTGTCTCTCTCTCTCTCTGTCTCTCTGTCTGTCCGTCTGTCTCTCTCTCTCCACTCACCCCGTTTTGTCCAGTGGTTTTGGAGTTGCCATAAATCTAGAACCAGATACTAAAATTTTGGTGTTCTAGTTCCTGGATGATATTGAAGACATAGCAAAACCAAAACAATCTGTACTCTGAATTTTATTTAAGAACCTAATTTTTAAGTGCATTTTTAAGTGTAGTTGGTTAATCTCCAGTGATACATAATTCAATTAAGTAAAAACAAACAAATAAAAAATACTACATCAACCAAAAAAGAAATAGCAATTGATGTACTTAAAAATTTAGCAGATTGACAGAGAAGTCATAATCAAGCACATGAGACTTTTTAGTCTCTGGATATGAAAAAGGATTCGATGCAAATTCATGGTACAAAAGAAGAAAATAATGCATAAATGTAAGGATGAGTACATGATATACTCAATTGGAAAAGAAATGCTGTGACCATTAAAATAGTCCCCCCTCCAACGTACCCATAGATCTTATACCAATCCCCCCAAACTGTAATCCTCTGGCATTACAGTTTATTAGGGCATGACTTCTCCTAACAACCACAGCAGAATTACATAAGGTGAAAAGTATACTTAAATTCCTCAGGAAAGCTCCACACTAGAGACTGTTTATTGTTTCTTAGTTTTCCTGTGGTGTCAGATCTGATGGCCATCTCTTTGGCTGACCACCAAAAGAAGTGAGCGGTTTAGATTTAGAGGCCATGTTACGTGAAAAAAATGTGCATCTCTCTTTTTTTTAAAAAATGTTTCATTTTTGACAGACACAGAGAGACAGAACATGAGTGGGGGAGGGGCAGAGAGAGAGAGAGACACAGAATCCAAAGCAGGCTCCAGGCTCCCGAGCTATCAGCACAGAGCTCGATGTGGGGCTGAAACCCATGAACCATGAGATCATGACCTGAGCTGAAGTCTGACACTCAACCAGCTGAACCACCCAGGTGCCCCTAAAAAATGTGCATCTTTCAACTTTAGAATCACACTTACTATGGCAAATGACCACACCATGAGATCTACAGGATGAACTGAAATGTACTAAGAAAATAGCAGATTTGGCTCTTTTATCACATGCAGAATAGTATGATTTTCTTTATTGCTCTGTTGACCTTTTACATTTAGTTGAAATAATGTAGGTTAAAAGCGTGTGTGATGTGACACAAGTGTATCAAACTGATGGTGACTGTCACCATGGTACAGATATGGCAGGTGCTGTCAAGAACTGAGATTTTACCTTAGTTGCAAGCTAATAATTTAGCCTAATGCAGTTTCCTGGATAGAAGCAGAAGATGCAAAAAGACGCAAAACCTCTGGGTCAGAGACAAAGGACTGTATTATTCACAACAGTTCATGCAACACATACATCAACACTTTTGCCTCAGTTCTTGGCTGTCTGAACACACAATATGTTACAGGAAGGGAACTCTGAGCTTAGGGAAACCAAATCTTTCCTAGTGGAGAGTGAGCATTTCTGTCCTTTACTCTGAAGGGAAACTATTTCTATTTTCGAAGGCTCTTTGGTATATAAACATCCTTGAAAAAATAGTCTGGGAGGGACACCTGGGTGACTCAGTCCGTTAAGCGTCCGACTTCGGCTCGGGTCATGGTCTCACAGCCCCGTGTCCAGTTCTGTGCTGACAGCTCAGAGCCCGGAGCCTGCTTCGGATTCTGTGTCTCCTTTTCTCTCTGTTCCTCCTCTGCTCTCTCTCTCTCTCTCAAAAATAAATAAAGATTAAAAAAAGAAAAGAAAAAAATAGTCTGGGACAAATGATAGTCCTTGTGCTCACAAAGTGTGCAGAAACAACAAGAGACCCATGGAGGGTCGGCTTCCAATGGGGGCAAGATTTCAAATATTGTTGTACAGTATTTGGTGAGTGAGTGGTATGCTGCGGATGAAAGAATATGGTTTTAAGAAGCATGGTGACTGTAGCTCCATTTCTAGCAAACATTTTATTAATTACCTGACATTAGTCAAATTACTTCTCAGATCCTAAACTACAAAATGGAATAATAAATGTACCCCAATGGAATTGTTGTCTAGGTCAACTGAGAAAGTGTAACTGAAAGTACCAGGCACAGTTATCTAGAATATTCCAAGCATCCAACAGATGCTCTATCCTTCTATCTTTCCCTCATTCACTGATTCCCTCATACATGTGAATCAGGCGCCAGAGCCTTACACCCCTCCTCGAAATCGGGAAGCAACTTCTTGGGCCCCTACCTGTGTTAGTTAGGATACATGGGTTCAGATGCTGTAACTATGGGACCGAAAAATGATAGAGGCTTTCACAAGGTAGAAGTTTACTCCTCTCTCACATAAAAGTTTGGATAGGTAGTCTAGGGGTGATATAGCAGCTTTCAGGTGGCAATTTTTAAGCTCTTCCTTGGTTATTGCACTGCTACCCCCAAAACATAGCTTCCACCATCATGTCCCATTCCAGCCAGTAGAGGAGAGAGAAAGAAGTGGATAGAAAGTGCCTTCTCTTTCACGTATGACACAGAAGTTGTGCTCATCACTTCTACTCACATGGCATTGATGAGTCACGTGGCCACACCTAAATGCAAGGGACATTGGGAAATCTAGTCTTTATTCTGGGGAGGACTATTATTAATAGAAGGAGAGAAGAACAGATACTGAGAAACCTCTAGCCATTTCTGCCACACTGCCCTTTGCCTAAGAGGGGGCAGGCAATAGCGCTGGAAGGCCTGAGGAAGTTGGAGTTCTACTCTGAAGCCACCAAGGTAAGGATTGGAACTAGCAGCAGACCATGAAACTCTCCCACCAGTGTAATTCCCTCAGGCTATCCCATGTGGGCTCTCTGAGGGACTCTGAGTAAATAGCATCCCGATTACTTTGCCTGAGTTCTGAACAGGTTGGGGAAGAAAACAAAAAGATCGCCTTTACTAGTGATAAGAAGCCAGGCTGGCAAAGAAGCTTTCAGAGCTGGTAGCTGAAGGGCACCACTAATAATGAATCCCAGACCTGGGCTGCAAAGACTAGGACAGCTCCCACTGCTAAAGGGGGGCAGAGCCCCAGGAGCGGCTCCCTCCCCGTAAGAAGGACAATGTTGAATAGGCACGACCGGGTGTTTTCAAATTTATCAAAAGAGCCATTCCTCATCTATGCAGGAATGGATAAAGCAGGGAGAGGAAGCAGGAAATGAGGTTAGAAAAAAACCCTTCCAATTGAAACCCAGACTGGAGAAAAGGGGTTCCCCTCTACCGTCTTTGGTGAACAAAGAGCGAGGCTTAGAAACAGCGGAAGAAGCAACCATAACAGAACCAACAACTACAAGAAGGACCCAAACTGACAGGTCAGAAATTACCCAACACCATAATTGGATTTGAGCCCCAGCCCGGCCTCTTAGGAGCTGTGTGCCTTTGGATAAGTTCCATGAGGTCTCTAATTCTTCATTTCCTTGCCTCCAAAATTAGGAAATCGTAGTATCTAATTCCTCCGGTGGTTGTGAAGAGAAGATGAGGTAAAGCATGCCAAGCTCTTAGCAGAGTGCCTGGTATGAAGAAGCCCACGGGAAACAGTAGCTGCAATTACATTTCTGAGGGCCCATCAGTAGCTCCTGAAGCAGTCTCTCCATGTCTGTTGGGAAAGAAAAACACCTTTATCTGCTGTCACAGCATTCAACTGAGATCAGAAGAGTTTCTGCAGAATAATAAAAGTAATTGGGAGAGGGAAAGACAACGGGACAAATGGGAGAACAAGACTCCCGTAGGTTCAGCTGATCAGAGAGACTGGCTGGAATAGGGTCCAGGGCAAAGGGTTGGGCCTTCCCTTTTCCGTTCCTGCTGTGCTGCCCCAAACACACACATTTTGGGAAGGGGTTGAGAGGGGATAGGGCCCACGTATTTGAACCTCCCTGGCATACTGTGAGGTCTAATTAGGTGGTCTCTGACCCTGTCAATTCCCTCCTTAAACACTCCCTCCCCCCCCCAAACCCTCACGTAGCAGTTAATGTTTTAAGTTTTTTTTAATGGATGGTACTTCTGTTTAAAACTTTAAAGTCTGCTGGATAAGGGAATCTGAGGTTTCAGAAGTTCTGTGTTCTCTTCCCAAGAAAGCTATGAGAGCTACTATGAGAGCCAAGCTATGAGAGGCTGTCAGGTGATCACACATCACAGTTAACAGGGCATTCGCTCATCAGTGATTCACTCTTCAGTGACTAATGATTGTACTTGGACTTGAGCTCCTCTCTCCTCCTGTCCATTGGAGCCCCTCAGGGCCCCCATCCTGTTTTTCTGCTCAGCCTCGAATACTGGCGGACCAGAAAGGGTCCATGGACGCCTTTTGAGCCAAGCCTCCATTATGCAGAAGGGAAAACAGAGATCTGAGATGTTAACTGACTTGGTCAGCAGTTGCTTAGCAAGCCAGTTTAGACCTATGATGAAAAACCAGGCTTTGGATTCCTAATCTATTGCTTTTCTAACACTTAAATTCCAACTCTGTAGCCTATTAGCTCTTAGATTTGGGCAAGCTTTTGAATCTCTCTGGGCCTTAGTTTCCTTGTCTGTAAAATAGGTATATGGTACCCCATTTTGGATTGTTGTGAAGGTTAGGAATATATCTAAAATCCCTCTCCACCATAACCTGCCCCCCTTATTCCCATCCTTCTTGGGTGGCCACGATGTCAGGTCCCTCCTGGAGGAGATCCCTGCAGACTCCAAGCTTAAATCTGGGCACTGCCGCTGATTTCCCTGGGAGAAGAGGGACTAGCACTTCAGTATAGGTGAGGACTTAGTTATTTTAGAATCCCCAAAACACAGCATCTGTGACACAAATGAAACTTTTGAGAGCAGATAGACATAATTTTAATGAACTGTTAGGCTTAAAAGTCTTCATCTCTCATTCTTTGGTCTTGCTAAAGATCCTTTTCTTCTCCAGATATTGGAGAGAAAATAGGGAAAAGGGAATGTGAAGGAAAAATTCTTTCTTGCCTTTGAGTGTATTCTGGGTTTTACAGGTTTAATGTCTGACCTCCCTCACCGTGAACTAAGGAGGAAAGGTACATTTGTGTTACTGCTTTATACCTGATACAAGATGTAAAACAGAATGTATGTACAAGATGTAAAAACAGAAACAACAAGTGATCTGTTTCATCGATAAATGAATACAGGGCAGCTGGGCTTCCCTAAGTGAAGGGTGCCTTCTAACAGTCTCTGGATTTTTAAGTTTATTGTATTATTTGATGCCTTCAAACAATCTTTGTTTGTTTTTTAAGCATATTTAGTTTTGGGAGAGAGAGAGAGGTAGGGGAGGGGCACAGAGAGAGGGAGAGAGAGAGAATTCCCAAGCAGGCTCTGCATTCTCAGCCTGGAGCTGGACGTGGGGCTTGAACCCAGGAATAGCAAGATAATGATCTGAGCTGAAGTCAAGAGTCAGATGCTTAACCCACTGAGCCACCCAGGCGCCTCCAAACAGTCTCTGTTTTAGGACAATAGCTGGAGTTGCTGGTTTTCAAATCTATTAGGACAACTACTTCCTGTTTCCGGGATTCCTACATCTATTCTGGTACCGAAATGAAAAAGCTGGCAGAACGGAGCATTTCAGACATGCTCCACAAGAGGGTGTAATAGGCCCATGCCAGGCCAGCTCCCCAGTCAGAACTCCTGGTCTTCGGTCAGTGGTCCCAGTTGTGTTGCACAGATCTGGTTTGGCAGTTGTATGTCCTTGGGCCTCTGTTTTAGTTCCTCTCTTTTCCGAACTCAGGAGGAAGTGCA